>NC_136267.1:1008800-1033800 GCF_964187855.1 Myxine glutinosa | reverse complement strand
ACATGGTACAACAACCGACCACACACATGGTACAACAACCGACCCCACGCATGCAACAACAACCGACCACACGCATGCGACAAGAACCAACCACACACATGGTACAACAACCGACCACACACATGCAACAACAACCGACCACATGCATGCTACAACAACCAACCACACACATGGTACAACAACCGACCACACGCATGCTACAACAACCGACCACACACATGGTACAACAACCGACCACACGCATGCTACAACAACCGACCACACGCATGGTACAACAACCAACCACACGCATGGTACAACAACCGACCACACACATGCTACAAGAACCGGCCACACATTTCTACAACAACCGACCGCATGCATGCTACAACAACCGACCACATGCATGCTACAACAACCGACCACACGCATGCGACAACAACCGATCACACACATGTTACAACAACCGACCACACGCATGCTACAACAACCGACCACACGCATGGTACAACAACCAACCACACACATGCTACAAGAAACGGCCACACATTTCTACAACAACCGACCACACACATGCTACAACAACCGACCACACGCATGGTACAACAACCGACCACACGCATGCTACAACAACCGACCACACGCATGCTACAACAACCGGCCACACATTTCTACAACAACCGACCACATGCATGCTACAACAACCGACCACACGCATGCTACAACAACCGACCACACGCATGGTACAACAACCGACCACACACATGGTACAACAACCAACCACACACATGCTACAAGAACCGGCCACACATTTCTACAACAACCGACCACACACATGCTACAACAACCGACCGCATGCATGCTACAACAACCTACCACATGCATGCTACAACAACCGACCACACGCATGCGACAACAACTGACCACACGCATGCTACAACAACTGACCACACACAAGGAACAACATCCAACCACACACATGGTACAACAACCGACCACACGCATGCGACAACAACCGACCACATACATGGTACAACAACAGACCACACGCATGCTACAACAACCGACCACACACATGGTACAACAACCGACCACACACATGCCACAACAACCGACCACACACATGCCACAACAACCGACCGCACACATGCTAAAACAACCGACCACACACATGCCACAACAACCGACCACACGCATGGTACAACAACCGACCACACACATGGTACAAAAACCGACCACACACATGGTACAACAACCGACCACACACATGCTACAACAAACGACCACACACATGGAACAACAACCGACGACACGGATGCTACAACAACTGACCACACGCATGGGTACAACCACCGAGCACACGCATGCTACAACAACCGAGGACATGCATGCCACAACAACCGACCACACACATGGAACAACATCCAACCACACACATGGTACAACAACCGACCACACGCATGCTGCAACAACCGACTACACACATGGTACAACAACAGACCACACACATGCTACAACAACCGACCACATGCATGCTGCAACAACCGACCACACGCATGCTACAACAACCAATCACACGCATGCTACAACAACCAACCACACACATGCTACAACAACCGACCACACGCATGCTACAACAACCGACCACACACATGGTACAACAACCGACCACACACATTTTACAACAACCGACCACACACATGCTACAACAAATGACCACACACATGCTACAACAACCGACCACACACATGCTACAACAACCTACCACTCTCATGCTACAACAACCGACCACATGCATGCTACAACAACCGACTACACACATGCTACAACTCCCAACCACACGCATGCTACAACAACCGACCACACACATGGTACAACAACCGACCACACACATGGTACAACAACCGACCACAAGCATGCTACAACAACCGACCACGAGCATGCTACAACAACCGACGACACGCATGGTACAACAACCGACCACAGGCATGCTACAACAACCGACCACATGCATGCTACATCAACCGTCCACATGCATGCTTCAACAACAAACCACACGCATGCTACAACAACCAACCACAGGCATTCTACAACAACCGACCACACACATGGTACAACAACCTACCACATGCATGCGACAACAACCGACCACACACATGGTACAACAACCTACCACATGCATGCTACAACAACCGACCACACACATGGTACAACAACCTACCACATGCATGCGACAACAACCGACCACACACATGGTACAACAACCTACCACATGCATGCTACAACAACCGACCACATGCAGGACACATGCTACAACACAGAGCACATGAATTAGCACCAGCTTGGCCGCTAGGCTAGGTCTTCGGTCTGCATTGGACCAGCTTGGCTGGTCAAGTCAAGTATATACAGATTGAATGAGTGAATATCAATGTTCTATATACATTACTCATGGTATACCACCGTTGTGGTCTCGAAGTGCTCGGTTCACAACATGTCTCCGGTTAATTGTTTGTCTGGATCTTTAAAAACAACAAATCACAAGCTGAACGTTTCCTGATAAATGTTTATGTAACTGTCTCTGTGTTTGCTCCGTCTGGATAATCAAACTATTTTATTTACTCTCTTGTGCCGTTTTCTTGTGCAGGACACGTGCCTCATCGATCACGTGACCTCCTCCGGTCCCACGTTCGATTCCAGGTGCAATGTGCATCCCTCCTCCTGAAACACGGATCATGAAATCCCTTTGGTGTTTTTCATAAGGAGAAGATCCGCAGGTTCGTATCCTGGCAAAATTCCCCAGTTTTTGCTGCCATGGTAACCTCATGAATGGTTTTATTCCAGTGGAATTTCAGATAAAAGAGTTTCATCTGTTTTTAAATGCAGAACAGTACAACATATGGGACAAGATGGAGAGTGAAACAGACAAAATGGTGAAATGAACAGTGGGGATAGGGAGAAATGTGTGTGTGTGTGTGAGTGAGTGAGTGTGTGTGTGTGTAAATATATATACCCCACGAGTATATACCTGTCTATATATATATATATATATCTGCGATGTCGGTCTTGTGTTGTCACTGAAATACTCCCTCAAACTTTTGTGAAATCGTACCAAACTTCTGGTATGCACCTACCTCTCCCGTCGGTATGTCCTAAGGGTATTTTTTTGAAAAATTTTCCAATTATAATTTTTTGGGGGGGGAATTTTTTTGGGGAATTTTTATTTTTTTCAACTTCAATTGTTTATAAAATGTAATATCACGTATATTACAAATACATTTGTGCATTATAATTGTTTGAATTTATGATTGGTGTGAACCATGACAAAACAGCAACACAGGTACAGTCATTTATCTATATATCTACATATCTGGGCAGTGTCTGTTGTCACTGAACAACTCCCTGAAACTTTTGTTTCCGTGGTTGTGAAGTGTTTTTAATAACGTGGTGGTGGTTTTGAATCACGTTGTGGTGAGGTATTTTGAATTATGTGGTAGTGAGGTGTTTTTAAATGACGTGGTGGTGAGGTGTTTATAAATCACGTGGTGGTGAGGTGTTTTGCATTACTTGGTGGTGAGGTGTTTTTAATTATGTGATGGTGAGGTGTTTTGAATTAGTTGGTGATGAGGTGTTTTGAATTACTTGGTGAGGTTTTTAAAATGATGTGGTGGTGAGGTGTTTTGAATTACGTGGTGGTGAGGTGTTTTGAATTACGTGGTGGTGAGGTGTTTTGAATTATCTGGTGGTGAGGTGTTTTGAATTACATGGTGGTGAGGTGTTTTGAATTACATGGTGGTGAGGTGTTTTGAATTACTTGGTGGTGAGGTGTTTTGAATTACGTGGTGGTGAGGTGTTTTGAATCATGTGGTGGTGAGGTGTTTTGAGTTACGTGGTGGTGAGGTGTTTTGAATGACTTGGTGGTGAGGTGTTTTGAATTACGTGGTGGTGAGGTGTTTTGAATTACCTGGTGGTGAGGTGTTTTGAATTACATGGTGGTGAGGTGTTTTGAATTACATGGTGGTGAGGTGTTTTGAATTACTTGGTGGTGAGGTGTTTTGAATTACGTGGTGGTGAGGTGTTTTGAATCATGTGGTGGTGAGGTGTTTTGAGTTACGTGGTGGTGAGGTGTTTTGAATGACTTGGTGGTGAGGTGTTTTGAATTACGTGGTGGTGAGGTGTTTTGAATTACTTGGTGTGAAGTGTTTTAAATTACGTGGTGGTGAGGTGTTTTGAATTACGTGGTGGTGAGGTGTTTTGAATTACTTGGTGTGAGGTGTTTTAAATTACGTGGTGGTGAGGTGTTTTGAATTACGTGGTGGTGAGGTGTTTTGAATTACATGGTGGTGAGGTGTTTTGAATTACGTGGTGGTGAGGTGTTTTGAATTACGTGGTGGTGCGGTGTTTTGAATTACGTGGTGGTGAGGTGTTTTGAATTACATGGTGGTGAGGTGTTTTGAATTACGTGGTGGTGAGGTGTTTTGAATTACTTGGTGGTGCGGTGTTTTGAATTACGTGGTGGTGCGGTGTTTTGAATTACGTGGTGGTGAGGTGTTTTGAATTACGTGGTGGTGAGGTGTTTTGAATTACATGGTGGTGAGGTGTTTTGAATTACGTGGTGGTGAGGTGTTTTGAATTACGTGGTGGTGAGGTGTTTTGAATTACGTGGTGGTGAGGTGTTTTGAATTACGTGGTGGTGAGGTGTTTTGAATTACATGGTGGTGAGGTGTTTTGAATTACGTGGTGGTGAGGTGTTTTTAATTACGTGGTGGTGAGGTGTAATCGTCCCAAACTTCCAGTCTGCACCTGCCCCTCCCCTATGTATGTGCTGAGGGGTTCTTTCTTGAATTTTATATATTTTTTCAATCTAAATCTTCAACCTAAATTGCCTATAAAAATGTAATATCACACACACAACAAATACATTTGTGCAAAATAATTGTTTGTATTATGATTGGTGTAAATCATGACAACACAGCAACTCAGGTACAGTCATTATCCTCAGCTAAATTAAGCCCGTTCCTCAGTGGCGCCGAGCCAAGCTAGTATATATAAATTTCCAGAACCGCAGGAAAGAGTCCATCAACGAAAATTTACATTAAAAAGCCATAAACGCATACGTTAAAAAAAAACCCCCTCAATCAATATCTAGCATTTGAAATTTCTTTTAGTGGAAACTGTGTAATAAAAATCTCAATGAAAATTTACATAAAAACAGTAACTGCGTCAGTAAAATAAAAAATAAAAAAACCCCAAATTTA
This sequence comes from Myxine glutinosa, assembly GCF_964187855.1. NCBI lineage: Eukaryota > Metazoa > Chordata > Myxini > Myxiniformes > Myxinidae > Myxine > Myxine glutinosa. The sequence goes on along the minus strand of NC_136267.1, from coordinate 1,028,566 downwards.
TTTCTAGCAGCAAGTGGGTGCTGCTTGCCCATAATCATAAAGCTTCTATTTATTATACTATCAACTGTACCCGCCCTGTGGGCGGGGCTTCAATTGGGAGGCCAAAATGAAAAGGCAAAATATCAGAAATTGAAGGCTTTTTTTATTTTAAACGATTCATATAAACATCCGTTAAATCATATCACAAGTAAATCATCAAAATCTAAACTGTACATGGCGCCCATTTTGAAAAAAGATTGAATTCCGCAAAACGGAAGTGGCCGCGACACGTCTTTCTCAGTCGCGCGTTTATGTCTGAAGAGTGCGCGCCGAATCTGTAACACGGAAGCGGCCGCTACACGTCTTTCTCAGTCGCTTTGCACACGTTGCCATGTTGTTTCGGAACCGCACGTTTATATAGGAAGAGTTCGTCAGGAGTCGATATACTCTCTCCTGGTACGTAGAATTTCAACAAAAGCCACATCACTGTTCATATACAGTGCATTCAGAAAGTATTCAGACCCCTTCACTTTTTTCACATTTTGTTATGTTGCAGCCTTATGCTGAAATCGTTTAAATTCATTTTTTCCCTCATCAATCTACACTCAATACCCCATAATGACAAAGAGGAAACAGGATTTTAGAAAGTTTTGCAAATTTATTTAAAAAAAAACTGAAATATCACATAGACATAAGTATTCATACCCTTTGCTATGACACTTGAAATTTAGCTCAGGTGCCTCCCATCTCTCTTGATCATCTTTGAGATGTTTCTACACCTTGATTGGAGTCCACCTGTGGTAAATTCAATTCATTGGACATGATTTGGAAAGGCACACACCTGTCTATACAAGGTCTCGCAGCTGACAATGCATATCAGAGCAAAAACCAAGCCATGAGGTTGAAAGAACTGCCTGCAGAGCTCAGAGACAGGATTGTGTCGAGGCACAGATCTGGGGAAGCCTACAAAAAAAATTCTGCTGCATTTAAGCCCACAGAATCTTGTTTCTCACAGTCTGAGAGTCCTTTAGGTGATTTTTTGCAAACTCCAAGCGGGCCTTCATGTGTCTTTCACTGAGGAGAGGCTTCCGTCTTGCCACTCTGCCATAAAGCCCAGATCGGTGGGGTGTTTCAGTGATGGTTGTCCTTCTGGAAGTTTCTCCCATCTCCACACAGGATCTCTGGAGCTCAGCCAGAGTGACCATCGGGTTCGTGGTCACCTCTCTTACCAAGGCCCTTCTCCCCCGATTGCTCAGTTTGGCCGGGCGGCCAGCTCTAGGAAGAGTCCTGCTTGTTCCAAACTTCTTCCATTTAAGAATTATGGAGGCCACTGTGCTCTTGGGAACCTTCAATGCAGCAGAATTTTTTTTGTAGGTTTGATCAACTTAACAGACGAGTTTCGTCCTCATTGGTTAGATTTTTTGCAGTATGCCATCCTGATGAGGGTAAATAAGCCCGAAATCTTGATTGGCGGCTCTGCTTGATGTTTAGCCAATGGGGACCAAAGAATAAATCTCTGTCTGTTGACAGAGTGGCCGGGCTGAGGCCGGGCTATATATATATATAGTATATACATATATATGTATGTGTATATACTGTATATATATACTGTATATATATACTGTATATACAGTCAAGTGAAAAAGTAAGTACACCCCATGTAAAGTTTTGACTTTTTCAACATATTTCAACATACAGCTATTTGATCTTCATTTCAACAATATTGATAGATAAAGGTGATATAATATAACAAATATCATGAAACATTTACATTTTGTAGTCCATTGTATAATTTAAATAAACATAAATGCAAATTTCGCATGTGGAAAAAGTAAGTACACCCCTACATTTATCACTACTTCAAATACCTAAAATTAGAATCAGGTGCACCAGCTCAGGTGCAAATGATTAGAACATCATTAGAGAGGATCTTGGAGGAACCTGTCTTCTTTAAACCTCAGACATTTCGTTTGGTTTGCTCTTTGTTGTTGAAGCGTGCGGCGTCACCATGCCTAGATCAAAAGAGCTATATGGGGCCTTCAGAAAGAAGGTTATAGATGCCTACGAGTCTGGGAAAGGATTTAAAAAGATCTCCAAACAATTTGAAATCAATCATTCGACTGTGCGGAAGATCATCTACAAGTGGAGAAGATTCCAAACAACTGCCAACTTGTTCAGGCCAGGCCGCCCCAGCAACTTCAGCCTGAGAGCAGACCGTAAGATGCTGAAAGAAGTCTAGAAGAACCCCAGAATGTCATCACGGGACCTACAGGTAGCTCTTGCCACTGTTGATGTCAAAGTGCACGAGTCTACCATTAGAAAGAGGCTGCACAAATTTGATCTACATGGGAGGTGTGCCAGGAGGAAACCTTTGCTGTCCAGAAAGAACATCAGGGCAAGACTAAATTTTGCCGATGAACACCCAGACAAAGACCAGCACTTCTGGAACAATGTGCTCTGGACAGATGAGTCAAAGGTAGAGCTATTTGGCCACAGTACCAGAAGACATGTTTGGCGAAAGCCAAAGACGGCATTTGACCACACGAACCTGATACCAACTGTAAAGCATGGTGGTGGAAATATTATGGTTTGGGGCAGCTTTGCTGCATCAGGGCCTGGGCAGCTCACCATCATAGAATCCACTATGAATTCTTTATTGTACCAGAGGGTGCTTGAGGATAATGTGAGGCCATCTGTCGGGGAGTTGAAGCTCAACCGAAGGTGGACCTTGCAACATGACAATGACCCTAAACATACCAGTAAATCCACCAAGGAATGGCTGAAAAGAAAGAAATGGAGGGTTCTGGAATGGCCAAGTCAAAGCCCAGATCTAAATCCCATCGAGATGTTGTGGGGGGATTTGAAACGAGCTGTGCATGCAAGAAACCCCTCAAACATCGCACAGCTGAAAGAATTCTGCATGGAGGAGTGGGTGAAATTTTCTCCCAGTCGATGTCAGAGACTGGTACAGTTATAAGAAATGCCTACTTGAGGTTGTTTCTGCCAAAGGGACCAATACCACCTATTAGAGCCAAGGGTGTACTTACTTTTTCCACATGTGAAATTTGCATTTATGTTTATTTAAATTATACAATGGACTACAAAATGTAAATGTTTCATGATATTTGTTACGTTATATCACCTTTATATGTCAATATTGTTGAAATGAAGATCAAATAGCTGTATGTTGAAATATGTTGAAAAAGTCAAAACTTTACATGGGGTGTACTTACTTTTTCACGTGACTGCATATCCGATATCTGTGTTGTAACATGAATTACAAGGGAGTTAGGAGACGATGGACAAACACAGATGGCATTTGAATTTGGGTTTTGAGTTTCCTGCATCTGGAATCAGGGGCCCAGATTAGAACACCAACAGGCCAAGCAAGAGTAGTTTTCAAATAAAGATCGACCACGTGATTATTCTTGCAAACAGCTGTGAGTTCACTGGTGGTCGCATTTCCCTGTGAGAGGAAATTGGAGGTAAAAGTGACTTTTCTCATGAGCGATTTGGACTGGAGCAGAGAGTGTAGATTGATCGTGAAGTCAATATAATTTGGTATTCCCACGATGTGTAGTGAAGGCTGCACCGGCTGGAAGTTGACCAAAGAGATAGACTGTACATGGGAATGAATTAACCAGGAATGTTTTTGAGAAGTGTGTGTGTATACTTTGATTGAGAGATGCAAGGATTCCATAGAAAATAGAGCATTCCAGCTCAAGGATCTCAGTGAACCAAATAATGACAGATAAGTTGTGCATTTTGCACCACGAAGGGCAAACAGGTGCGTTTATTGAGAGCTGGGAAGGGTATCAAGAGGCCAAAATGTAAGGCATGAGAATCGGATCTGATGACGTACTGATGGAGTCAGGATGCAGGTGAGTGGAGGAAGTGTAAAATGCTGGGAACAGGAAAAAAGAAGAAGAGGACAGGAAGAGTGAAAAGGTATGACATGAAGGGGGAAAGGAAAATAATGTTATGGATAAAAAATTAAGATTGAATGTGCCAATGCACTTCGCTTTTAACCACTCAAACTTAACCATAACATTCACACTCGATCTTAACCACAACATTCACACTAAATCGTAACCATAACATTCACACTAAATCGTAACCATAACATTCACACTAAATCGTAACCATAACATTCACATTCAATCACAACCATAACATTCACACTCGATCTTAACCACAACATTCACACTCAATCACAACCATAACATTCACACTCAATCACAACCATAACATTCACACTAAATCGTAACCATAACATTCACACGAAATCGAAACCATAACATTCACACTCGATCTTAACCACAACATTCACACTCAATCACAACCATAACATTCACATTCAATCACAACCATAACATTCACACTCGATCTTAACCACAACATTCACATTCAATCACAACCATAACATTCACACTCGATCTTAACCACAACATTCACATTCAATCACAACCATAACATTCACACTCGATCTTAACCACAACATTCACATTCAATCACAACCATAACATTCACACTCGATCTCAACCACAACATTCACACTCAATCACAACCATAACATTCACATTCAATCACAACCATAACATTCACACTCGATCTTAACCACAACATTCACATTCAATCACAACCATAACATTCACACTCGATCTTAACCACAACATTCACACTCAATCACAACCATAACATTCACACTCGATCTTAACCACAACATTCACATTCAATCACAACCATAACATTCACACTCGATCTTAACCATAACATTCACATTCAATCACAACCATAACATTCACATTCAATCACAACCATAACATTTACATTCAATCTTAACCATAACATTCACACTAAATCTTAACCACAACATTCACACTCAATCTTAACCACAACATTCACACTAAATCTTAACCACAACATTCACACTCAATCACAACCATAACATTCACACTAAATCTTAACCACAACATTCACACTCAATCTTAACCATAACATTCACACTCAATCACAACCATAACATTCACACTCGATCTTAACCACAACATTCACACTCAATCTTAACCACAACATTCACACTAAATCTTAACCACAACATTCACACTCAATCACAACCATAACATTCACACTAAATCGTAACCATAACATTCACACTAAATCTTAACCACAACATTCACACTCAATCTTAACCACAACATTCACACTAAATCTTAACCATAACATTCACACTCAATCACAACCATAACATTCACACTCGATCTTAACCACAACATTCACATTCAATCACAACCATAACATTCACATTCAATCACAACCATAACATTCACACTCAATCACAACCACAACATTCATATTGAATCTTAACCATAACATTCACACCCAATCACAACCATAACATTCACACTCAATCACAACCATAACATTCACACTAAATCGTAACCATAACATTCACACTAAATCGTAACCATAACATTCACATTCAATCTTAACCACAACATTCACATTCAATCACAACCATAACATTCACACTAAATCGTAACCATAACATTCACACTAAATCGTAACCATAACATTCACATTCAATCACAACCATAACATTCACACTCGATCTTAACCACAACATTCACACTCAATCACAACCATAACATTCACACTCGATCTTAACCACAACATTCACATTCAATCACAACCATAACATTCACACTCGATCTTAACCATAACATTCACATTCAATCACAACCATAACATTCACATTCAATCACAACCATAACATTTACATTCAATCTTAACCATAACATTCACACTAAATCTTAACCACAACATTCACACTCAATCTTAACCACAACATTCACACTAAATCTTAACCACAACATTCACACTCAATCACAACCATAACATTCACACTAAATCTTAACCACAACATTCACACTAAATCTTAACCATAACATTCACACTCAATCACAACCATAACATTCACACTCGATCTTAACCACAACATTCACACTAAATCTTAACCACAACATTCACACTCAATCACAACCATAACATTCACACTAAATCGTAACCATAACATTCACACTAAATCTTAACCACAACATTCACACTCAATCTTAACCACAACATTCACACTAAATCTTAACCATAACATTCACACTCAATCACAACCATAACATTCACACTCGATCTTAACCACAACATTCACATTCAATCACAACCATGGCATTCACACTAAATCTTAACCACAACATTCACACTCAATCACAACCATGGCATTCACACTAAATCTTAACCATAACATTCACACTCGATCTTAACGATAACATTCACATTCAATCACAACCATAACATTCACATTCAATCACAACCATAACATTTACATTCAATCTTAACCATAACATTCACATTCAATCACAACCATAACATTCACATTCAATCACAACCATAACATTTACATTCAATCTTAACCATAACATTCACACTAAAGCTTAACCATAACATTCACACTAAATCTTAACCATAACATTCACACTCAATCCACAACATTCACACTCAATCACAACCACAACATTCATATTGAATCTTAACCATAACATTCACACTCGATCTTAACGATAACATTCACATTCAATCACAACCATAACATTCACACTCGATCTTAACCACAACATTCACATTCAATCACAACCATGGCATTCACACTAAATCTTAACCACAACATTCACACTCAATCACAACCATAACATTCACACTCAATCTTAACCACAACATTCACACTCAATCTTAACCACAACATTCACACTAAATCTTAACCATAACATTCACACTCAATCCACAACATTCACATTCAATCACAACCATAACATTCACACTCAATCACAACCACAACATTCATATTGAATCTTAACCATAACATTCACACTCAATCACAACCATAACATTCACACTCAATCTTAACCACAACATTCACATTGAATCTTAACCATAACATTCACACTAAATCATAACCATAACATTCACACTAAATCGTAACCACAACATTCACACTCAATCACAACCATAACATTCACACTCAATCTTAACCACAACATTCACATTCAATCACAACCATAACATACACAATAAATCGTAACCATAACATTCAGACTAAATCATAACCATAACATTCACACTAAATCGGAACCATAACATTCACACTAAATCGTAACCACAACATTCACACTCAATCACAACCATAACATTCACACTCAATCTTAACCACAACATTCACATTCAATCACAACCATAACATACACACTAAATCGTAACCATAACATTCACACTAAATCATAACCATAACATTCACACTAAATCGGAACCATAACATTCACACTAAATCGTAACCATAACATTCACACTAAATCATAACCATAACATTCACACTAAATCATAACCATAACATTCACACTAAATCGGAACCATAACATTCACACTAAATCGTAACCATAACATTCACACTAAATCATAACCATAACATTCACACTAAATCGGAACCATAACATTCACACTCAATCACAACCACAACATTCATATTGAATCTTAACCATAACATTCACACTCAATCACAACCATAACATTCACACTCAATCTTAACCACAACATTCACATTGAATCTTAACCATAACATTCACACTAAATCATAACCATAACATTCACACTAATTCGTAACCACAACATTCACACTCAATCACAACCATAACATTCACACTCAATCTTAACCACAACATTCACATTCAATCACAACCATAACATACACACTAAATCGTAACCATAACATTCACACTAAATCATAACCATAACATTCACACTAAATCGGAACCATAACATTCACACTAAATCGTAACCACAACATTCACACTCAATCACAACCATAACATTCACACTCAATCTTAACCACAACATTCACATTCAATCACAACCATAACATACACACTAAATCGTAACCATAACATTCACACTAAATCATAACCATAACATTCACACTAAATCGGAACCATAACATTCACACTAAATCGTAACCATAACATTCACACTAAATCATAACCATAACATTCACACTAAATCATAACCATAACATTCACACTAAATCGGAACCATAACATTCACACTAAATCGTAACCATAACATTCACACTAAATCATAACCATAACATTCACACTAAATCGGAACCATAACATTCACACTAAATCGTAACCATAACATTCACACTAAATCGTAACCACAACATTCACACTCAATCACAACCATAACATTCACACTCAATCTTAACCACAACATGCACATTCAATCACAACCCTAACATACACACTAAATCGTAACCATAACATTCACACTAAATCATAACCATAACATTCACACTAAATCGGAACCATAACATTCACACTAAATCGTAACCATAACATTCACACTAAATCATAACCATAACATTCACCCTAAATCGTAACCATAATATTCACCCTAAATCGGAACCATAACATTCACACTCGATCTTAAACATAACATTCACACTAAATCGTAACCATAATATTCACACTAAATCGTAACCATAACATTCACACTAAATCATAACCATAACATTCACACTATATCGTAACCATAACATTCACACTCAATCTTAACCATAACATTCACACTAAATCGTAACCATAACATTCACACTAAATCTTAACCATACCATTCACAATAAATCGTGACCATACCATTCACACTAAATCTTAACCATACCATTCACAATAAATCGAAACCATACCATTCACACTGAATCTTAACCATAACATTCACACTAAATCTTAACCATAACATTCACACTAAATCTTAACCATACCATTCACACTAAATCTTAACCATACCATTCACACTAAATCGTAACCATACCATTCACACTAAATCGTAACCATACCATTCACACTCAATCTGAACCATAACATTCACACTCAATCTTAACCAGAACATTCACATTAAATCTTAACTATAGCATTCACACTAAATCGTAACCACACCATTCACACGAAATCTTAACCATAACATTCACATTCAATCTTAACCACACCATTCACACTAAATCGTAACCACACCATTCACACGAAATCTTAACCATAACATTCACATTCAATCTTAACCACACCATTCACACTAAATCGTAACCACACCATTCACACTAAATCTTAACCATACCATTCATACTAAATCGTAACCACACCATTCACATTCAATCACAACCATAACATACACACTAAATCGGAACCATAACATTCACACTAAATCATAACCATAACATTCACACTAAATCGTAACCATAACATTCACACTAAATCATAACCATAACATTCACACTAAATCGGAACCATAACATTCACACTAAATCATAACCATAACATTCACACTAAATCGTAACCACAACATTCACACTCAATCACAACCATAACATTCACACTCAATCTTAACCACAACATTCACATTCAATCACAACCATAACATTCACACTAAATCGTAACCATAACATTCACACTAAATCATAACCATAACATTCACACTAAATCGGAACCATAACATTCACACTAAATCATAACCATAACATTCACACTAAATCGGAACCATAACATTCACACTAAATCGGAACCATAACATTCACACTAAATCATAACCATAACATTCACACTAAATCGTAACCACAACATTCACACTCAATCACAACCATAACATTCACACTCAATCTTAACCACAACATTCACATTCAATCACAACCATAACATACACACTAAATCGTAACCATAACATTCACACTAAATCATAACCATAACATTCACACTAAATCGGAACCATAACATTCACACTAAATCGTAACCATAACATTCACACTAAATCATAACCATAACATTCACCCTAAATCGTAACCATAATATTCACCCTAAATCGGAACCATAACATTCACACTCGATCTTAAACATAACATTCACACTAAATCGTAACCATAATATTCACACTAAATCGTAACCATAACATTCACACTAAATCATAACCATAACATTCACACTATATCGTAACCATAACATTCACACTCAATCTTAACCATAACATTCACACTAAATCGTAACCATAACATTCACACTAAATCTTAACCATACCATTCACAATAAATCGTAACCATACCATTCACAATAAATCGTAACCATAACATTCACACTAAATCGTAACCATAATATTCACACTAAATCGTAACCATAACATTCACACTAAATCATAACCATAACATTCACACTATATCGTAACCATAACATTCACACTCAATCTTAACCATAATATTCACACTAAATCGTAACCATAACATTCACACTAAATCATGACCATAACATTCACACTATATCGTAACCATAACATTCACACTCAATCTTAACCATAACATTCACAATAAATCGTAACCATACCATTCACACTAAATCTTAACCATACCATTCACAATAAATCGTAACCATACCATTCACTCTGGATCTTAACCATAACATTCACACTAAATCTTAACCATAACATTCACACTAAATCTTAACCATAACATTCACACTAAATCTTAACCATACCATTCACACTAAATCTTAACCATACCATTCACACTAAATCTTAACCATAACATTCACACTAAATCTTAACCATACCATTCACACTAAATCTTAACCATACCATTCACACTAAATCTTAACCATAACATTCACACTAAATCGTAACCATACCATTCACACTCAATCTGAACCATAACATTCACACTAAATCGTAACCATACCATTCACAATAAATCGTAACCATAACATTCACACTAAATCTTAACCATACCATTCACAATAAATCGTAACCATACCATTCACACTGAATCTTAACCATAACATTCACACTAAATCTTAACCATAACATTCACACTAAATCTTAACCATACCATTCACACTAAATCTTAACCATACCATTCACACTAAATCTTAACCATACCATTCACACTAAATCTTAACCATACCATTCACACTAAATCTTAACCATACCATTCACACTAAATCTTCACCATAACATTCACACTAAATCGTAACCATACCATTCACACTCAATCTGAACCATAACATTCACACTAAATCGTAACCATACCATTCACAATAAATCGTAACCATAACATTCACACTAAATCGTAACCATAACATTCACACTAAATCTTAACCATAACATTCACACTAAATCGTAACCATACCATTCACACTCAATCTTAACCATAACATTCACACTCAATCACAACCATAACATTCACACTAAATCTTAACCATAACATTCACACTCAATCACAACCATAACATTCACATTAAATCTTAACCATAACATTCACACTAAATCGTAACCATACCATTCACACTAAATCTTAACCATAACATTCACACTAAATCGTAACCATACCATTCGCACTCAATCTGAACCATAACATTCACACTCAATCTTAACCAGAACATTCACATTAAATCTTAACCATAACATTCACACTAAATCGTAACCACACCATTCACATGAAATCTTAATTAACCAGAACATTCACATTAAATCTTAACCATAACATTCACACTAAATCGTAACCACACCATTCACATGAAATCTTAACCATAACATTCACATTCAATCTTAACCACATCATTCACACTAAATCGTAACCACACCATTCACACGAAATCTTAACCATAACATTCACATTCAATCTTAACCACACCATTCACACTAAATCGTAACCACACCATTCACACTAAATCTTAACCATACCATTCATACTAAATCGTAACCACACCATTCACACTAAATCTTAACCATGCCATTCCCACTAAATCTTAACCATACCATTCCCACTAAATCTTAACCATACCATTCACACTAAATCTTAACCATAACATTCACATTCAATCTTAACCACACCATTCACACTAAATCTTAACCATACCACTCACACTAAATCGTAACCATAACATTCACAATTAATCGTAACCATACCATTCCCACTAAATCTTAACCACACCATTCACACTAAATCGTAACCATAACATTCACAATTAATCGTAACCATACCATTCCCACTAAATCTTAACCATACCATTTCCACTAAATCGTAACCATAACATTCACAATTAATCGTAACCATAACATTCACACTAAATCTTAAGCATAACATTCACACTAAATCGTAACCATAACATTCACAATTAATCATAACCATACCATTCACTCTAAATCTTAACCACACCATTCACACTAAATCTTAACCATACCATTCACACTAAATCGTAACCATAACATTCACAATTAATCGTAACCATACCATTCCCACTAAATCTTAACCATACCATTCACACTAAATCTTAACCATAACATTCACACTAAATCGTAACCATAACATTCACAATTAATCGTAACCATACCATTCACACTAAATCTTAACCACACCATTCACACTAAATCTTAACCATACCATTCACACTAAATCGTAACCATAACATTCACAATTAATCGTAACCATACCATTCACACTAAATCTTAACCACACCATTCACACTAAATCTTAACCATAACATTCACACTAAATCGTAACCATAACATTCACAATTAATCGTAACCATACCAGTCACACTAAATCTTAACCACACCATTCACACTAAATCTTAACCATACCATTCACACTAAATCGTAACCATAATATTCACAATTAATCGTAACCATACCATTCACACTAAATCTTAACCATACCATTCACACTAAATCGTAACCATAACATTCACAATTAATCGTAACCATACCATTCCCACTAAATCTTAACCATAACATTCACACTAAATCTTAAGCATAACATTCACACTAAATCTTAAGCATAACATTCACACTAAATCGTAACCATAACATTCACACTAAATCTTAACCATAACATTCACACTAAATCTTAACCATACCATTCACACTAAATCTTAACCATAACATTCACACTAAATCTTAACCATACCATTCACACTAAATCTTAACCACACCATTCACACTAAATCTTAACCATAACATTCACACTAAATCTTAACCATAACATTCACACTAAATCGTAACCATACCATTCACACTAAATCTTAACCATAACATTCACACTAAATCGTAACCATACCATTCACACTAAATCGTAACTATACCATTCACACTAAATCTTAACCATACCATTCACACTAAATCTTAACCACACCATTCACACTAAATCTTAACCATAACATTCACACTAAATCGTAACCATACCATTCACACTAAATCGTAACCATACCGTTCACACTAAATCGTAACCATACCATTCACACTAAATCGTAACCATACCATTCACACTAAATCGTAACCATACCATTCACACTAAATCGTAACCATACCATTCACACTAAATCGTAACCATACCATTCACACTAAATCTTAACCATAACATTCACACTAAATCGTAACCATACCATTCACACTAAATCGTAACCATACCATTCACACTAAATCTTAACCATACCATTCACACTAAATCTTAACCATAACATTCACACTAAATCTTAACCATAACATTCACACTAAATCGTAACCATACCATTCACACTAAATCTTAACCATAACATTCACACTAAATCGTAACCATACCATTCACACTAAATCGTAACCATACCATTCACACTAAATCTTAACCATACCATTCACACTAAATCTTAACCATAACATTCACACTAAATCGTAACCATACCATTCACACTCGATCTGAACCATAACATTCACACTAAATCGTAACCATACCATTCACACGAAATCGTAACCATACCATTCACACTAAATCTTAACCATAACATTCACACTAAATCTTAACCACACCATTCACACTAAATCTTAACCATAAAGCGCGGCGTTACGCGCGCTGCTTGCGAGCAAGGAGGAAGCGGACAAGCGGTAACTTATAAGCGTCTTTATTTCAGGAGCTCACTGTAACACTGGCGCGCTCCGGGCTGCGCACCCGGTGTATATCATGAGGCCACGCCTACCCCTTGGGCGTGGCCACCGCCCACTTGGTGCACGGAATGATGTCACCACGCCAGTGGGCTTTTGTGTCCGCCACACGCGCCCCCCCAGAATTCCCGCGCACCTGGAGGGCAAGTTTGCGGGGCAGACGAATGACCCGGCCGAAGCGCCCCCTGGCGATCGGCGGCGTCCGGGGTGCAGGGATGCCAGGTGGGATGCCCCTGGCTGCCCCTGGGATGGGTGCAGGACCGGGGGGCGGCGTGGCGGCGGGGCTGGGCGGTGCCGGGGGTCCGCCTGCAGGGGGGCGGCCCCGACGTGGGGGTCGGGCCACTGGCGGTGGATGGGCCACGTCGAGGTGGGCCGGCTTGAGGCGGTCCACCGAAACGCGGTCAGGAGTACCGCCGATGTCCAGGGTGAAGTGCTTCGCCCCGGTCTCCAGCACGCGGAAAGGCCCGTCGTATGGGGGCCGCAGTGGTGTCCGGTGGGCATCGTGGCGGACGAAGACGTACTCCGCCGTGCGAAGCTCCGGGGCGACGTGCGTCGGTGGGTGCCCGTGGCATGCCGTTGGCACCGGGGCGAACCTCTGGGCGGTCTCTTGCAGAGCGGAGCGCGGACCATGGTGCCGTGGAGTCGGGGAGGAACTCGCCCGGCACCCGCAGCGGTTGCCCGAAGACCAACTCCGCCGCGGATGCGCGCAGGTCCTCCTTGGGCGCCGTCCGGAGGCCCAGCAGGACCCAGGGGAGCCTGTCGACCTAGCCGCCGTCGCGGAGGGTGGCCCGGAGCGCGGCCTTCAATGAGCGGTGAAATCGCTCACACAGGCCGTTAGCCTGGGGGTGGTAGGCCGTGGTTCGGTGCAGCCGGACCCCGAGCCCCTGCGCGACCGCCCCCCAGAGCTCCGAGGTGAACTGGGGGCCGCGGTCGGACGAGATGTCTGAGGGGGCGCCGAACCGGGCGACCCAGGTGGCGATGAAAGCCTGCGCGACATCGGCTGCCGTTGTCGACGCCAAGGGCACGGCCTCCAGCCACCGGGTGGTGCGGTCCACCATGGTGAGGACATAGTTGAAACCCCGTGCGGCGTGCGGGGGGCAGAGGTCCCACCAGGTCCACGTGGACATGGTCAAACCGGCGTTCCCGCACCATGAACGGGGCCAATGGGCCTGGGTGTGCCGGTGCACCTTGGCGCGCTGGCACGCGAGGCACGTCCTGGCCCAGCCGCGGACGGCCTTCCGGAGGCCATGCCAGACGAACTTGTCGGCGATCAGCCTTTGGGAGGCCCTCGTGCCCGGGTGGGACAGGCCGTGGATGGCGTCAAACACCTGGCGCTGCCAGCCCGCGGGCACGATGGGGCGAGGACGCCCGAGGGAGACGTCGCACAAGAGGGCTGCGCCCGCGCCGTCGAACGGCACCTCAGTGATGCGGAGGCCCGTGACGGCGGTCCGCAAGGCCTGGACGTCGGGGTCAGCGGCCTGGTCCGCTGCCATCCGGGCATAGTCGATGCCGAGGTGGACTGCGTGGGCGACGGCCCGGGAAAGGCAATCCGCCACCGGGTTGTCCTTCCCCGCTACGTGCTGGATGTCCGTCGTGTACTCGGACACGGCCGAGAGGTGACGCTGCTGCCGGGCCGACCACGGCTCGGTGACCTTGCCCATCGCGAAGATCAGCGGCTTGTGGTCGACGAAGGCAGTGAACGCACGGCCCTCGAGCAGATGGCGGAAGTGCCTGACCGCCAAGTGAAGCCCGAGCAACTCGCGGTCGAAGGTACTGTAACGGCGTTCGGGCGGGCGAAGCTGCCGGCGAAAGAATGCCAGCGGTTGCCAAGCTCCACGAACCCATTGCTCGTGCACCGCGCCCACCGCGTAGTCCGAGGCATCGGTGGTGAGGGCGATCGGTGCATCGGGCGCCGGGTGCGCGAGCATGGTGGCGTTAGCCAAGGCGAGCTTCGCGCCCGTGAACGCCGTGTCCATCTGCTCGGTCCAGGTAACGTCGCCTTTGCCCGGCTTACCTCGAAGAGCTTCGTGCAGGGGGCGCAGGAGCTGGGCGATACGGGGCAGGAACCGATGGTAAAAGTTCACCATGCCCAGGAACTCCTGCAGCCCTCTGATCGTGCGGGGGCGCGGAAACCCCTTCACCGCCTCCACCTTGGCCGGCAGGGGGACGGCTCCGTGCCTGGTGACACGGTGCCCCAGAAAATCGATTATGGCGGCGCCGAACCGGCACTTTGCGGGGTTCACAATCAGGCCATGCTGGCCCAGGCGTTCGAAGAGCGTGCGGAGGTGGCGTAGGTGCTCTTCGCGGGACGCGCTGGTGACGAGGATATCGTCCAGGTAGACGTAGACAAAATCCAAGTCGCGCAGGACGCTGTCCATCAGTCGCTGGAACGCCTGAGCCGCATTCTTCAGACCGAAGGGCATGCGCAGGAACTCGAAGAGTCCGAATGGCGTGATGACCGCCGTCTTCGGGACGTCCTCCGGCCTGACGGGGACCTGATGGTAGCCGCGTATGAGGTCCACCTTCGAGAAGAAGGACATGCCCGCCAAACGGGTGGAAAAGTCCTGAATGTGGGGGACGGGGTAGCGGTCGGGAGTCGTGGCGTCATTGAGACGGCGATAGTCCCCGCACGGTCGCCATCCCCCGCCGGGCTTCGGCACGATGTGCAGCGGCGACGCCCAAGCACTCTCTGAGCGCCGAACGATGCCGAGTCGCTCCAGGGTAGCGAACGCCGCTTTTGCCACCGCCAGCTTCGTCGGCTCGAGGCGGCGTGCCCGGGCGTAGACCGGTGGCCCGACGGTGGGGATGTGATGGGCCACCCCGTGCTTGACGGCCCCTGCCGAGAAGGTGGGCCGCGTGAGGGCCGGGAAGCCGGCAAGGAGGCGGGTGAATGTGTCCGCTGCCGGAAGCGTACTGACCAACGTGGCCGGAACCGAACCGTTCGGCAAGCCGCTTGGCAAGCCGCTCGTTGAGCTGCTCGCCGAGCTGGGCAACGCACAAGCGAGCGAGCTGAACGTCTCGGCCTGGACAAGACGTCTGCGCTTGACGTCGACCAGGAGCCCATTAGCGCACAGGAAGTCCGCGCCAAGCAGTGCCATGGGCACGTCGGCGGTGACGAACGTCCATTGGAAAACCTGCCCTCCGAACCGCAGAGAGAGGCAGCGTTTTCCATACGTACGGATGGGCGTCCCGTTCGCGGCAAGCAGTGCGGGGCCCCCACCCGCGGCGTGCTTGTCTGACGTGCCGGCGGGAACGACACTCACCTGCGCTCCCGTGTCGCACAGGTAACGGCGCCCGGAGAAGGTGTCCGTTATGAACAGCAGGCTGCTCGAACGGCCGGCGCTCATCGCCACTATTGAGCGCCGGCCCGGGCGTTTCCCGACCTGTTGAAGGAGCATGGCGGATGGCACTGCCGAGCTTCGTGGCCGAACTTGGCGTGGAACCAGCACCAGGTGGTGGAGCTGGAGGAGCGCGGCTGGCTCCGCCAGGCCGGTGGAGTTGGCGGTTTTCACCGCGGCGGTGGGCGGGGCGTGGCGGCGGTCACGAGGTGCGTATCAGCATGCTGCGTATGCTGTATAAGCTGATGCTGTGGATCAGCAGCATCAGCAGCATTAGCAGCATCAGCAGCATTAGCAGCATCAGCCACGAGGGCCGTGACGGCCAAGCCGACTCTCGCCCGCGTGTCCGAAGCGGCGAAGTACTTGTCCGCCTCGGCCGCCAATGCTCGGGGTTCCGTTAGCCCGGTCCCGGCCAACGCGAGGCGAACCTGCGCTGGAAGTTGGCGACGGAAAAGCGCCCGGAATAGAGAACCGGGGGCTTCGTCGCCCAACAGTGACAGCATATGGTCCATTCGGACCGACGGGCACGTGTCACCGAGCTCGGGGAGATCCAGGAGGCGGTCGGCCCGTGCGTCGTCCGTGAGGCCGAACGTGGCTAGGAGTAGCCGCTTGAGTGCCTCGTACTTGTGGCCGTCCGGTGGGTGGCGAAGGACGGACACAACTCGAGCGGCCGTGCCGGGCCCGAGGGAGGCGACGACGTGGCAATAGCGCGTGTCATCGCTGGTGAGGCGCCGAAGCTGAAATTGGGCTTCGGCCTGGACGAACCAGACTTCGGCCTGAGCCTCCCAAAATTCGGGAAGTTTGATGAAGTTGGCCATGGCAATGGCGTCGCGTGTGGAAGGATCGCTCCGGCAGATCCAACGTCGAGGGGGTCACCAGTAAAGCACGGCGTTACGCGCGCTGCTTGCGAGCAAGGAGGAAGTGGACAAGCGGTAACTTATAAGCATCTTTATTTCAGGAGCTCACTGTAACACTGGCGCGCTCCGGGCTGCGCGCCCGGTGTATATCATGAGGCCACGCCTACCCCTCGGGCGTGGCCACCGCCCACTTGGTGCGCGGAATGATGTCACCACGCCAGTGGGCTTTTGTGTCCGCCACAACCATAACATTCACACTAAATCGTAACCATACCATTCACACTCAATCTGAACCATACCATTCACAGTAAATCGTAACCATACCATTCACACTAAATCTTAACCATAACATTCACACTAAATCGTAACCATACCATTCACACTCAATCTGAACCATACCATTCACACTAAATCGTAGCCACACCATTCACACTAAATCTTAACCATAACATTCACACTAAATCGTAACCATACCATTCACACTCAATCTGAACCATACCATTCACACTAAATCGTAACCACACCATTCACACTAAATCTTAACCATACCATTCCCACTAAATCTTAACCATACCATTCCCACTAAATCTTAACCATACCATTCACACTAAATCTTAACCATAACATTCACATTCAATCTTAACCACACCATTCACACTAAATCTTAACCATACCACTCACACTAAATCGTAACCATAACATTCACAATTAATCGTAACCATACCATTCCCACTAAATCTTAACCACACCATTCACACTAAATCGTAACCATAACATTCACAATTAATCGTAACCATACCATTTCCACTAAATCTTAACCATACCATTCCCACTAAATCGTAACCATAACATTCACAATTAATCATAACCATAACATTCACACTAAAAGCATAACATTCACACTAAATCGTAACCATAACATTCACAATTAATCGTAACCATACCATTCACACTAAATCTTAACCACACCATTCACACTAAATCTTAACCATACCATTCACACTAAATCGTAACCATAACATTCACAATTAATCGTAACCATACCATTCCCACTAAATCTTAACCACACCATTCACACCAAATCTTAACCATACCATTCACACTAAATCGTAACCATAACATTCACAATTAATCGTAACCATACCATTCCAACTAAATCTTAACCATAACATTCACACTAAATCTTAAGCATAACATTCACACTAAATCGTAACCATAACATTCACAATTAATCGTAACCATACCATTCCCACTAAATCTTAACCATACCATCCACACTAAATCGTAACCATAACATTCACAATTAATCGTAACCATACCATTCCCACTAAATCTTAACCATACCATCCACAATAAATCGTAACCATAACATTCACAATTAATCGTAACCATACCATTCCCACTAAATCTTAACCATACCACTCACACTAAATCGTAACCATAACATTCACAATTAATCGTAACCATACCATTCTCACTAAATCTTAACCACACCATTCACACTAAATCGTAACCATAACATTCACAATTAATCGTAACCATA
>NC_136267.1:853800-1003800 GCF_964187855.1 Myxine glutinosa | reverse complement strand
ACGGTCTGAGAGTCAGAGGGTTGAGGTGTCATGGGGATGACCATTTAGATTTACACCATTAATGGGTCCACGTTATAGGTCTCAGTGACCTGGGTCTTACGCTCCTGAGTCGCGGTTCTGGGCCTCACGTTCAGGGTTCTCCAGGTCCGGGACAACCCTCTGGGCATGACAGCATGGTGGCGCTCCCGGTTCCTGCTCTGAGACGCAGACTTCGGGAAGTTTGGAGTAAAAGGCAGGAGAGAAGTCACATTTGGTGGTGAGGAAAACTGCGTTGTTTTTGTGTCGGTACGTGTGGCGAGGTTGTGCCGGTACGTGTGGTGAGGTTGTGCCGGTACGTGTGGTGAGGTTGTGCCGGTACGTGTGGTGAGGTTGTGCCGGTACGTGAGGTTGTGCCGGTACATGTGGTGAGGTTGTGCCGATACGTGTGGTGAGGTCGTGCCGGTACGTGTGGTGATGTTGTGCCGGTACATGCGGTGAGGTTTTGCCGATACGTGTGGTGAGGTTGTGCCGATACGTGTGGTGAGGTTGTGCCGGTACGTGTGGTGAGGTTGTGCCGATACATGTGGTGAGGTTATGCCGATACGTGTGGTGAGGTTGTGCCGATACATGTGGTGAGGTTGTGCCGATACATGTGGTGAGGTTGTGCCGATACGTGTGGTGAGGTTGTGCCGGTACGTGTGGTGAGGTTGTGCCGGTACGTGTGGTGAGGTTGTGCCGGTACATGTGGTGAGGTTGTGCCGGTACATATGGTGAAGTATGTGGTGAGTTGGGGTGGTGTGATGTTGTACGTCAAGTGGGGGTGGGGGGTATCAGAGATGTTATGGGTGATTGATAAGTGATAACACATCATGGATTGGAAACTTATCAATGAATATAAACCTTTAAAACTATTCGTTGATATATATTTATATATATACACATGACCAAAAGTATGTGGACACCCAAACATGGAACATCTCATTCCAAAATCATAGGCATTAAAATGGAGTTGGTCCTCCCCCCCCCCTCCCCCCTCCTTTGCTGATATAACAGCCTCCACTCTTCTGGGAAGGCTTTCCACTAGATGTTGGAACATTGCTGTGGGGATTTCCTTCCATTCAGCCACGAGCATTAGTGAGGTCCGGCACTGATGTTGGCCAATTATGCCTGGCTCGCAGTTGGCGTTCCAATTCATCCCAAAGGTGTTCGATGGGGTTGAGGTCAGGGCTCTGTGCAGGCCAGTCAAGTTCTTCCACATCGATCTCGACAAACCATTTCTCTATGGACCTTGCTTTGCGCACGGGGCCATTGGCATGCTGAAACAGGAAAGGGCCTTCTCCAAACTGTTGCCACAAAGTTGGAAGCACATAATCGTCGAGACTCTACAATGTCATTGTATGCTTTTGCGTAAAGATTTCCCCTCACTAGAACTAAGGGGCCAAGCCGGAACCATGAAAAACAGCCCCAGACCATTATTCCTCCACCACCAAACTTTACAGTTGGCAATATCCATTCGGGCAGGTAGCGTTCTCCTGGAATCAGCCAAACCCAGATTCGTCCGTCGGACTGCCAGATGTTGAAGCGTGATTCATCACTCCAGAGAACCCGTTTCCACTGTTCCAGAGTCCAATGGTGGCGAGCTTTACACCACTCCAGCCGACGCTTGGCATTGCACGTGGTGATCATAGGCTTGTGTGCGGCTGCACGGCCATGGAAACCCATTTCATGAAGCTCCCGACAAACTGTTGTTGTGCTGACGTTGCTTCCCGTGGCAGTTTGGAACTCGGTAGTGAGTGTTGCAACCGAGGACAGACGATTTTTACACGCTATGTGCTTCAGCACTCGGCGGTCCGGTTCTGTGAGTTTGTGTGGCCTTCCACTTTGCGGCTGAGCTGCTGTTGCTCCTAGACGTTTCCACTTCACAATAACAGCACTTACAGTTGACCGGCGCAGCTCTAGCAGGGCAGAAATTTGATGAACTGACTTGTTGTAAAGGTGGCATCCTATGACGGTGCCACTTTGAAAGTCACTGAGCTCTTCAGTACGGCCCATTCTAATGCCAATGTTTGTGTATGGAGATGGCATGGCTGTGTGCTTGATTATACATACCTGTCAGCAATGGGTGTGGCTGAAATAGCCGAATCCAATAATTAGAAGGGGTGTCCGCATACTTTTGGTCATGTAGTGTATACATATATATATATATATATATATATATATATACATACATACATACCTATATAAATTCATTAACCGTCCTGTGAAGGACTCTAATAGTAATAGCTGTACCAGAGTCAATTAGAAAGGCTGAAGTCGTCTTTGTCAAACATTGTGGAATAGTCAACTACAGGATCTTCAAAAACTATCAAGACCTACCTATGCATTTACACCTGCACTTGGGTCTTCATTAGCTCCTGGACGTTGGGACAGGATAGCCATTTTGAATCATATCATCAGCAGGTTATTGTTGTGAACAGATACATTGATCACGATGATAACAAAACAACTATAAGGGCACTCTAGAGTGCATACCTCCGCCAGGTGATCAGTTCACGTTTTGTATCCATTGATAAGTCGGGTCTGGATTCGGACCTGAGCCAAAATCGAATCACCTTGTTCTTGTCACCTAACCAACTCATCCAGCAAGTTTCGTGTGAATCCGTCCACAACAGACAGACAGACAGTGATGAAAACATAACCTTCGCCCACCTTCGGTGGCAGAGGTAACATTCCAGGTTGAATTGAGGAATATTGCTCCTTTTGATCCCATTTTGTAACGATCATGACCGAGTTATTTTACAAATCTTCTGTTGTTATTCCACAATGGAAGTTGACGAGTGCAGCTGTGGATTTTATGCATCCTTGGCTTATCCTACACTGCTTGGGAATTCCTCCAAAACGACTAGGCCTTCCACTGGAATGCTTTTAAGGTCAATAACCAACTTTGGGATTATGCTCGTCACAGACTTACACATCGAGGCTATAAAGGCATCTCTAGTTTACTTTTGTACAAACCAGGTGTAGTCTTTCCCCTGGACAATACCTGTTAGATTAAACACATGAACAATGACACCTTCAAAGTAACTTCGTGACTCTATGCAACAGGTTTGAATTGCGTGATACCTGGCTGTACCTTTACCGAGCCACGGGTAATATGAATATTTTATTCCGGGAATTGCAAACCTGAATTGTGAATAAAAAGCTAAAGAATGTTTCTCGTGATTTGATCACAAAGTGTCAGGCAGGTTGGGTTGGGATGACCCAGATTTTAAACACGGAGTCCAGGAGGTTTAGGAGAGGCTCGATATGTTGCTCGAGTTTAAATCTGTTTTTTAGTAACTCTGCAAATAAGGGAAGAGACATTCTATTGGTGAGGAAATGTGATGTAAACTGAAGTGCTGAGTTATCTCAGTCGCCATACTTTGATTAACTGTCGGACATCTTGGGTTAAATAAGGAGTGCCGGACAAACCTCCCATTCAGTATACCCAGGGTGCATTGCAAACCTCCAATTCAGTATACCAAGGGTACATTGCAAATCTCCCATTCAGTATACCCAGGCACCCAGGATGCATTGCAAACCTCCCGCTCAGTATACCCAGCCACCCAGGGTGCATTGCACACCTCCCATTCAGTATACCCAGCCACCCAGGGTGCATTGCACATCTCCCATTCAGTATACCCAGCCACCCAGAGTGCATTGCAAGCCTCCCATTCAGTATACCCAGGGTGCATTGCAAACCTCCCATTCAGTATACCCAGTATGCATTGCAAACCTCCCATTCAACATACCCAGTATGCATTGCAAACCTCCCATTCAGCATGCCAAGGGTACATTGCAAGCCTCCCATTCAGTATACCCAGTATGCATTGCAAACCTCCCATTCAGCATGCCAAGGGTACATTGCAAGCCTCCCATTCAGTATACTCAGGGTGCATTGCAAACCTCCCATTCAGTATACCCAGTATGCATTGCAAACCTCCCATTCAGTATAACAAAGGCACATTACAAACCCCCCATTCACTATACCAAGGGTACATTGCAAACCTCCCATTCAGTATAACAAAGGTACATAACAAACCCCCCATTCACAATACCCAGGGTACATTACACACCTCCCATTCACTATACCAAGGGTACATTGCAAACCTCCCATTCAGTATAACCAGGGTACATTACAAACCTCCCATTCAGTATACCCAGGGTACATTACAAACTTACCATTCAGTATACCCAGGGTACATTACAAACTTCCCATTCAGTATACCCAGGGTACATTACAAACCTCCCATTCAGTATACCCAGGGTACATTACAAACTTCCCATTCAGTATACCCAGGGTACATTACATACCTCCCATTCAGTATACCCAGGGTACATTACAAACTTCCCATTCAGTATACCCAGGGTACATTACATACCTCCCATTCAGTATACCCAGGGTACATTACAAACTTCCCATTCAGTATACCCAGGGTACATTACATACCTCCCATTCAGTATACCCAGGGTACATTACAAACTTCCCATTCAGTATACCCAGGGTACATTACAAACCTCCCATTCAGTATACCCAGAGTTCATTCCCAAACTATTATCCAGTTAACCTCGGAATTCATTCCCAACCTTTCATGTGCACGCACGAATTGCCGACAGACTGTCATAGCTTCCATGGTGCGGGTCCAGTGGAATTCCACACGTGTTTTGTGGTTTGGAGCCAACAAAACTTCAAAAGTGAAGCATTTTCTATATGGTAAACAATGCTGGATAAGAGTTATCACTGGAAATGTAACGGGGTGATCGACATGTAACGGGGTGATCGACATGTAACGGGGTGATCGACATGTAACGGGGTGATCGACATGTAACGGGGTGATCGACATATAACGGGGTGATCGACATGTAACGGGGTGATCGACATGTAACGGGGTGATCGACATGTAACGGGGTGATCGACATGTAACGGGGTGATCGACATGTAACGGGGTGATCGACATGTAACGGGGTGATCGACATGTAACGGGGTGATCGACATGTAACGGGGTGATCGACATGTAACGGGGTGATCGACATGTAACGGGGTGATCGACATGTAACGGGGTGATCGACATGTAACGGGGTGATCGACATGTAACGGGGTGATTGTTTACCCTGTAATAGTTTGTGTAGTTCAGCACAGACACAGAGTGTCGAGCCGAGACAGTCTGCAGGTTTGTTGAACATTCCCCAAATTCTTTCATACCTATACCTGAATCCGGCCAGCTGGCCACTATGGCAGTCTGCCCCACTGTTCTCTGATTTTATGATCTTTGTTTAGTCTACCCAGTACCCTTATGCACTGAACCCCCGGGTGTTGCTGTGCCGTGAGTTATTTTCATAAAGAGGACCTCTGGTTTAGTCCGTATTTTAATATGATGATTATCGATGAACATCCCGCTCTTCACGCAAACGAACACCGATCGCTCGTGTTTTTTCCGCTTTATTTCTGGCTTCATTGGCAATTAGAGAATATAGTGTGTGCCTAAAACTGTGAAAGGGCATGCCATCATGAACACCCGCTGAATTCTTAAAAGTTTGCTGTGTAATTTGCTTTTAAACATAAAATAACCACTGGATAGCTCCAGATTACTGTTTAGTTTTGTGCACTGATGACGTCATCATCCACATGCATGAACCGGTAGAGTGTAGAGGGAGGTGTATCTATATAATAAAGCAGGACTGTCTGTCTGTCCCCAAACTACTCACTCAGTTTTGGGGGTAGCCCCACCAAACCTTCTGTGGACCATTTTGGGGTCCCAACGGGTATTCTAAGGTGGGTGGGAGGTTTCATTAACCTCTCAAAACAATTAAGATTTTGAGTTTCCACCCGTATGTAGCTGCTCACTCTCCGCATGTAAACACAATCACGGTTTCGCATTCATAGTTCCACAACTTTATCCCGGAGATCTTTTGAAAGCTCCTTGGTGCGCATGGTTGAGTCTTTGCTGTGAAATGCACTACCCAGCAGAGGAAATCTACAGGAACGGCTGATTTTATTCTGAAATAATCAGAATCAGTACAATTTAACACAGGTGGAGGTGAATTAACTTGGTGTGTGATTTTGAGTGTCATTGGTTACACCTGAGCTAATTTACAATTGCTATTATATGGGGGGGGGGGGGGGGTGGACACTTATCCAACCAAGATATTGTTGCGTGATTCCCCTCGGTGAAGACCGGGACATCACGGATAGCAATCGAGCGTTACTTCGAGGCGTTGTTCAATAGCGGATTTATTTTCTACGCGCGAGAGGAAGAGAGAAGAAGAAGAAGCTGGAAGTTTTTACCTGACGCGATCTCGCCGGGCAGTTCCAAAGCCTGCAAAGAAATTAACTCACACCAAACCCGATGTAAAATGTACAGAGAAAATAACAAAGGATTCATTATTAGAATATCGGGGACAACGCGATGATAAAAACTATATTCCTAATTTGGGATCCCACACACCAGACTTGCACACAGACACAGGGGAATAGAAAAGAAAATAATAGTGTGTGGTTTTATTGTGGGGACTTAGCTCAACTCGGCTGGTGTGTCAGGGATCGCCAGGCCCCAAGCGCGCAGTCCCGACGCGGCTCCGGTTGGCGGGAAAACCGCCCGACGTTGGCGCGAAAACAGGCCTCGCTGCACGGTCCGTCTCACGCCACAGCACTCGTACTCTCGTCAGCACACTCTCGCACGCAGGCACCAGAAGCAAGAGTCGAGGTGGGCGAGAGGAGCAAGAGGTCGAGGGCAAAGGAATCCAAGAGGCAGCAGAGGGAAGAGGTCCGGGCACGAAGGGATCCAAAACGAGAAGAATAAAATGCATGCCAGCCAGTTCTTTTATTGGCCGTCTCATGATGTCAGCTGTCCTCTCCACCAATCAGCGTGCCGCTTCTTACTTGCCTTGAACAATCACGAGTCCCTCCCTACCCTGGCCTTCCCGTTGGTCGACACCTGGCCCAATAGCGAGTGGCATGGCTCACGTGGCCTGCCTGTTCTTTGTGGTGACCAATCACGGCTCCCTTCTTACCCCAATCGGCTGGTAGCTGCGTGCCGATTGGCCCTCCCTACCATTGGTGTGAGCTCCCCATCAAACCGGTCGACCAATCTGTCGCGAGGTGGGCGTGACCTCAGCCGGCCTGAACAATGTTTTATCGCCATGTTGGCGCAATGCGTGGACGCTTCCTGCCTGCACTTCCTGTTAGTTTTTTACTCTTTATTATCGTTTATTAATTAGTGTACTAACGGGCCTAACTAACTAGTGTCTAGGTGCAGTGCCAAACGGGACGAAGGATCATTCACAAGGTCTCACGAACCGGCGAATTAACATAATCCCTACTCTAGTTAACACAAGTCCATTCTTGTATGACCACAAATATACAAGCTTATCCGACATCCGGGCTAAACAGGTCCTCTACTTATGTACATCGAAATGGTTCTTCTTCTTCACGACAGTTGGAGCATGATACCGACACAGATCTACCTGATCTATATATCACTCTACCCCAAAATTCATAACAATATTCTAGTCTTTGTATTTTAAATTAATTTTCTGAAATTTGTAGAATTTGTTTTTTCACTTGGATGGTGTGGGTCATGATGTGTAAATAAAGGTGAAAAAGTCTGATTTCATGCAATTTCATTCCAGGTTATAAGGAAACAAAAGGTGAAAATATTGAAAGGCGTATAAACGTAAATGTGGAATTCGTGGCTTTGGCTTTGGAGACAGTTTTTAGGCCGCAAGTTTAGACTGAAGTGACCAGTACTTATAGCATTTTTTGGCAAACAGGATGACCAATTGCTCCCTTATCTCACTGGCCGATGTTGCACCACCATTTTGTGGTGGGTGGTATAAGTGGTTCAGAGTTTTGGTTCTGAGCGAAACCAACAGAACAACCCACGTACCCTTTTTAAAGTCCATGAAATAATTTAAATTCATCGATTAACTTGAACTTTTGCCGTTGCTCGAGATGGTTGCTTTTGCTAATGTGCCGAATATACTGGGCGTTCAGAAAGTATTCACACCCCTTGACATTTTTCACGTTTTGTTGTGTTACAGCCTGAATTTAAAATGGATTAAATTGAGATTTTCTGTCAATGATATGCACATAATACCCCATAAAATACCCCATAATGTCAAAGTGGAATATATTTTTTGAAATTTTTACAAAACAATTAAAAATGAAATAATACAGAGATATCCAATTTACATATTTATTCAGCTCCCTGAGTCAATACATTGTCGGAGCATATATATAGCAAGTACAATATACACACACACAAACGCATATACTGTATATATATATATATATATATATATATATATATATATATATATATATATATATATATAGATATATATAGATATATATATATATCAATGCTTTGTGTTTGCCTCCATTTTTGTCCCAAAAATTCACATCTTCCATGCACATCCACACTGATGTGTTCGATTATGGGGCCTGCAATTCTTGACATATCCAAGATGAGGAATGATAATACGAGTTCCCTCACAAGGAACTTTGAAGCAGCAGGAAGAGGCCACTCGGCCCATCAAACTATAATTGCAAACTTATGGTTGTTCATCCGTGCACTGTCCTTTGTAATGCTGAGCATCAAGCAAGGAAGCAGCAAGTACAATTGTTAAAGTTTTTGGTATGACTCGGTCGGGATTGCAAACTGTTGATCTCCCAGACTCGGAGCAGACACTCTAATCCTTACTCCACCTGGGTTGGTGTTAGTCTTGTAAAGTTGCGTTTCATTCACAAGTGTCTGCTCCTTTGGCCTAGCTCTCCTGGATTAAAGAGAAAAAAAAACACATTTCGACACGTACCGGTTACCCACAAAATGAATGAACATACTGTGGAATGTCCCATTGTAGAACAAATTGTTCAGTCAGTTTACCTGCACAGGGTGCGTGCGTTATTGAAGGTGTTCGGTTCATCCACCGGCAGAAAGTTCCCGAAGAGAAAAAGGCGATTCTGATTGACCCACAGAGCCAGCCTTGTGTGAGGTTAATGGGTTGTGTGAGGCATCGCCAGCACAACTGGGCCTGTTAACCGTACAGCAAAGGTCTGTGTTTGGGCCTAGTGCCGCTCAGGCCCGCCCTGTTGGTGTTTGGAGCATTGGAATGCCAGTGCTGACTTAGACAAAGGTCCGTTCTGTCTGAAACGTGTAGCCAGCGGTGTGGGCGAAGCTTGGAAAAGATGACGATTTTGGCCCTTCTTCAAAACACCCCCTCCTCGGTCTTCAACCATCTCTGGGGCGAACCACGAGCAACTTGTATGAACTTTGAATGTTACCATCCCCATTGCGATTGTTATCATTCACTTTGATGACATTGTTACGGTGTGAACCTTGTGGTTTGGTTGCATGTATAGCACACACTAACTTTTACCACTCTGACTACTACTACTACTACTACTAAAACTACTACTTATATTACAACTATGACTACTACCACTACTACTACTACTACTACTACTACTACTACTACTAAAACTACTACTTATATTACAACTATGACTACTACCACTACTACTACTACTACTACTACTACTACTACTACTAAAACTACTACTTATATTACAACTATGACTACTACCACTACTACTACTACTACTACTACTACTACTACTAAAACTACTACTTATATTACAACTATGACTACTACCACTACTACTACTACTACTACTACTACTACTACTACTACTAAAACTACTACTTATATTACAACTATGACTACTACCACTACTACTACTACTACTACTACTACTACTACTACTACTACTAAAACTACTACTTATATTACAACTATGACTACTACCACTACTACTACTACTACTACTACTACTACTACTAAAACTACTACTTATATTACAACTATGACTACTACCACTACTACTACTACTACTACTACTACTACTACTACTGCTACTACTACTAAAACTACTACTTGTATTACAACTATGACTACTGGTACTACTACAACTACTACTGCTACTAGTAATCTAACTACTATGACTACTACTACTACTTATATTACAACTATGACTACTACTACTACTACTACTACTACTACTACTACTAGTACTACTACTGCTACTACTACTAAAACTACTACTTATATTACAACTATGACTACTACTACTACTACAACTACTACTGCTACTAGTAATCTAACTACTATGACTACTACTACTACTTATATTACAACTATGACTACTACTACTACTACTACTACTACTACTACTACTACTGCTACTACTACTAAAACTACTACTTATATTACAACTATGACTACTACTACTACTACAACTACTACTGCTACTAGTAATCTAACTACTATGACTACTACTACTACTTATATTACAACTATGACTACTACTACTACTACTACTGCTACTACTACTCATAGTAGTAGTAGTAGTAGTAGTAGTAGTGGTAGTAGTCGTAGTAATAAAGGTAGTAATATAAGTAGTAGTAGTAGTAGTAGTAGTAGTAGTAGTAGTTAGAGTAGTCAGAGTAGTAAAAGTAGTAGTAGTAGTCAGAGTAGTAAAAGTTAGAGTCTGCTATACATGCAACCAAACCACAAGGTTCACACCGTAACAATGTCATCAAAGTGAATGATATGAGTTCTCAAGGTGTTCCTGGAAAATGTGCTCCGCGATGCTGTCACCTACACGGAGCACGCCAAGCGAAAGACCGTCACTGCCATGGATGTGGTGTACGCTTTGAAGCGCCAGGGCCGCACACTCTACGGTTTCGGTGGTTAAACATTCTGGTGGTGGTGTTCATCAACAACTACTAAAACTACTACTTATATTACTACCTTTATTATTATGACTACTACTATTACTACTACTTCTACTACTACTTCTTAACAGCCCCAATTATCAATATTCCCATATTAATTTGGAGTTAGCGAGGGGACGTTTTTGGGCCAAGTCTTTCATGAACTGGCTGATCACGCCTGATGTTTGACTATAGGTGATTTGGCCAGGTATTTGTAATTTGTTGAGGGTGCCAGTGATAACTCACCTACTTTTGGTGAGACACTGAGGGGTGTTTATCGTTTACCAGCAACTAGTGTTGGCAGATGGATCCTCCAGATTAACATCCATCAGAGACGGAGCACACACATCAATGTTTGTCCTACCTGCGACACACCTGGATGGCAGTTTATAGTTGTTTTTTTTTTTGTTTTTGTATACAAGATCGAGGCTCGTGTAAGAGCCAACATCAATCACAAAACAACAACAACAACAAACGGACACAAAACATACAAAAAAGGGAGCGGGAGTTAAGATGGGAGAGAGAGGGAAGCACACAAGTACAACAGCAGAAAACAGCGACAACGGAAGATCTGTGGGAGGTGGGGGCTTGGGGGGAGGAAGCATGGGAAGGCGGGGGAGGGAGGGAGGGGTGGGAAAGTATAAAACACATGGACACTGTTGGAACTCCAGGAAAGAAAAAAGTCGGTATTTCCAAAAGAAAAGTGGATTTGGGGTGAATTAGTGGGGGTAGAAAGGATCAAGGTTTTGGATGGGGGAAGATAAGAGATGGTGGTGAACAGCTGTTTTAAAGACCTGGAGGGTGGAGTGGGATTGAAGAGAGTGAGGGAGTTTGTTCCAGAGGCGGGAGAAAAGAGGAATTGAAGGAGTGAAGGTGAGCAGAAAGTCTTGATTTTGGCAGTTTAACCATAAGAGGGTTGCAGGCAGATCTTGTGCGACCTGTAGGAATATTTGGGGGACAGAGCCCAGAGAGAGCTGGGGGGGGGGGGGGGGGGCAAGGCCAGAGAGGAGTCGGTAGAAGACGAAAAGACCACCAACCTGCCTGCGGTGAGTGAGTGAGAGGCCCTCGGAGTTAGCTTCATCGTGGGAGATTCCAATGATTCTGAATGCTTTGGTTTCAACAGCGTGAAGCCGAGCCAGGTGTGAGGCAGGAGCACCAGCCCATAGGGGAGAGCATTATTCTATTGAGCTGCGGATGAAAGCCTTGTATGTGGTGAGGAGCTCAGGTGTGCCAAGGAAGGACTTCGCACGACGGAGGATGCCCAGTCGGCGACTGGCTTTGGAGGCCAGATTTGAAATGTGGTTTTCCCAGGAAAGGTCATGGCAGATAGTGAGACCCAAAAGCTTGAGTGACAGAACTTCTTGGAGAGGATTATTCAGAAAGTAGATGGGAGGGTTGTCCAGTCGGTCTTTTCGGAGAGACATCGTAAGAGTGTGAGATTTGTCAGGATTGAAAGACATGTTCCACTTGTTTGACCAGTCTGTGATTTTGTCCAGGTCTGCAGAGAGTGAGGAGGCTGCAGACTGCCGATCTGAGGGATGAAGAATGTAGCGGCAGAGAGTGGAATCATCAGCAAAGAGATAGAGAGGATTTTCAAGAGAGTCGGAGAGATCATTGATGATATTTCAATTTCAATAGTTGGGTGTGGATTCAAACCCTGGCTGGACTCCCCATGGAGAATGTGCATAAGTCTCGGCTATCTTGCCAGCCCATTGCACATTTACTGCAAGATGAGTTTCAAATAATCAAATCAATAACATGATCGACAAATAAGCGGATTTATGGTTTTAAAGCCACGTGACATAATTCTTGTGAGGAAACTTTTATTTATTTATTTTCGTTATTTCCATCTATTTCTTGAAGCGAGCACTCAAACAACCAATGGTGAGCCATGCGTGTTCCTCATGATGTTTTGGTTGAACCCAAACCAAAGCAATTATGGAAACAAGTTGCCAAACGTTTACACTTTTACTGCATGTACCACCATTTACAAGGTGTAAACCCTGCTTGTCCTTTACACCAATGGAAAGTTTGCAAACATTTACAAGTGTCCCTACCACACATGTATATATGGTATCCCTACCACCACCCCCACCTCCTCATCGGTATTACCTCATTGAGGCATATATGTACATGTTGAATGAGTGAGCCATGGCATCCCCAACCCCATTACCTTACTGAGCTGCACATGTGCACACCCCACCCACACCCTCAACCCCACATCCCCACCCACACCCTCAACCCCACATCCCCACCCACACCCTCACCCCCACATCCCCACCCACACCCTCACCCCCACATCCCCACCCACACCTTCAACCCCACATCCCCACCCACACCCTCAACCCCACATCCCCACCCACACCCTACACCCCACATCCCCACCCACACCCTTAACCCCACATCCCCACCCACACCCTCAACCCCACATCCCCACCCACACCCTCAACCCCACATCCCCACCCACACACTCAACCCCACATCCCCACCCACACCCTCAACCCCACATCCCCACCCACACCCTCACCCCCACATCCCCACCCACACCCTCAACCCCACATCCCCACCCACACCCTCAACCCAACATCCCCACCCACACCCTCAACCCCACATCCCCACCCACACCCTCAACCCCACATCCCCACCCACACCCTCAACCCCACATCCCCACCCACACGCTCTTCTCCATTCCCATCCCCATTTTTAGCCCTCTCCCATTCTCAACTCCATTTCCACCTCATTCCCCCACTCCTACCCTTACCCCGACCCTCACGGTCTCACCAACACATACCCACATCAGCAAACTACCTGGTATGCTTTCAGCATATCCTACATGTACTTGTATATTAAACACATTTGCTGTAGCAGTTTCTCCCACATGTAAAACACTTCCCCCCTACCTCGTCACCCCCATCGTTGTTTTCATTCGTTTTGTGCCAGATTTTGATTTCTTTGACATAACTCGGGCAACTATTAACGTGCTTTTCGTGATTTATGACATTCTGGAATTCTTGTAACAATTTTTAGAAAGTTACATCAGAAACAATCCAAAATCAACACGTTCTAATATCCCCCATCATTATTTTCGAATTATTACATTCGTGTTTGTGTATTCGGTTCCCCCCATTAACCCCAACTCGGTTCCTTCAACCTGATCACATGACCGTTTATTTACTATTATTATTATTATTACACAGTTCACGTTCCTCAAAATATCCTCATTAAATCCATCTCTTATATAATTTATTTTTTCCAAAGAAGGGGACTCGAGTGCTATAATATAATATAATAATATAATAATAATATTATAATAATTATATAATTATAGTATTATAATAAATATAATAATACAATAATAATTTTCATTTCCTTTTTTCTCAATTGGTGAAACAGTACGACACCACAAAACGATTGTTTGTTTCAACAAACATGTCACCATGACAACAGTTTAGTGATTTTATTGCTGAGTTTCCGTATTTGTGATAATTTTGAACACATAAAAACACGGGATACCATGGGATGATACGTGCCAGCTTGTGGCAACAAATGATGGCATGGCACAGTGTGTGATAACATGGGATAACTTATGCGAGCCCATGATAAAATGTGATGGCGGGTGATAACATGTGGTAGATTATGATATCATTTGATATTTTGTGATAACGTGAATGAATCTGATAACACACACCAGAATGTGATAACATGTGATAACATGTGGTAGAATATGATATCATTTGATATTTTGTGATAACATGAATGAATCTGATACACACCAGAATGTGATAACATGTGGTAGAATATATCATTTGATATTTTGTGATAACATGAATGAATCTGATAACACACACCAGATTGTGATAACATGTGATAACATGTGGTAGAATATGATATCATTTGATATTTTGTGATAACATGAATGAATCTGATAACACACACCAGAATGTGATAACATGTGGTAGAATATGATCTCATTTGATATTTTGTGAAAACATGAATGAATCTGATAACACACACCAGATTGTGATAACATGTGATAACATGTGGTAGAATATGATATCATTTGATATTTTGTGATAACATGAATGAATCTGATAACACACACCAGAATGTGATAACATGTGGTAGAATATGATCTCATTTGATATTTTGTGAAAACATGAATGAATCTGATAACACACACCAGATTGTGATAACATGTGATAACATGTGGTAGAATATGATATCATTTGATATTTTGTGATAACATGAATGAATCTGATAACACACACCAGAATGTGATAACATGTGGTAGATTATGATATCATTTGATATTTTATGATAACATGAATGAATCTGATAACACACACCAGAATGTGATAACATGTGGTAGAATATGATATCATTTGATATTTTGTGAAAACATGAATGAATCTGATAACACACACCAGAATGTGATAACATGTGGTAGATTATGATATCATTTGATATTTTGTGAAAACATGAATGAATCTGATAACACACACCAGAATGTGATAACATGTGGTAGAATATGATATCATTTGATATTTTGTGATAACATGAATGAATCTGATAACACACACCAGATTGTGATAACATGTGGTAGAATATGATCTCATTTGATATTTTGTGATAACATGAATGAATCTGATAACACACACCAGATTGTGATAACATGTGATAACATGTGGTAGAATATGATATCATTTGATATTTTGTGATAACATGAATGAATCTGATAACACACACCAGAATGTGATAACATGTGGTAGATTATGATATCATTTGATATTTTATGATAACATGAATGAATCTGATAACACACACCAGAATGTGATAACATGTGGTAGATTATGATATCATTTGATATTTTGTGATAACATGAATGAATCTGATAACACACACCAGAATGTGATAACATGTGGTAGAATATGATATCATTTGATATTTTGTGAAAACATGAATGAATCTGATAACACACACCAGAATGTGATAACATGTGGTAGAATATGATATCATTTGATATTTTGTGATAACATGAATGAATCTGATAACACACACCAGAATGTGATAACATGTGTTACATATTTATGTGAATGTATGTGAATTACCATTCAGGTCTTTGCTTATCCATGTTTAGTAGATTAAGGGTTGTTGTGGTTGGAGGGTCAGGAGCCCTTCTGAAAAAGTGTCCGGAAACGGAAGTGACCGGAAACGGAGGAGGACAAGACACGAGGAAGAAAAAGGACGAGTATTCTTCTTCCTCGCCCCGCTCCGACGAAAGGTGGGATTGATTGAGCCGTGTGGAAAAGCGGCGTTCCCGAGCCCGTCTGGCGAGAGGAGTTACCGGGACGGATACCTGCCCGGTGGACGTCAAACTGTCGTGTGGCCGTGCACCGACCCAGCGTTTGGCACCGTTCGCGACACCGTCTAAAAAGACATGTACGGGTCGCCCGTTGGGGCCTAACACGCCTTGCAAGCGGCGTGGGGCTTTTGGCTTGCTTTCCTGTACCCGCTTCGCGTGGCCACGAGGGGCTGCAGCCGGGGTGCCTGGTACGATACCTGCCCGGTGGAAACACGTCCACCCGGGGTTCGTTCAACCGCCCGAGTGCGGCGACGCCGACCATCATCTTGGTCAGGAGGGGCCCAGAGACATTGTGCGGGACCGAGACCAAAAGGGGGTCGTGAGTACCCACGGGGACACACACATATAAGATGGCCATCTTAATCATAGGGAATTGATTGTGGATTGGGAATTGTTGATGGTTGTTTATTGTTGATTGCTCGGGGAAAATCTCCGTGGTTGTATCATTGAAATTGTATGGTATCATTACCATTGAAATATATCCTTGAACATCAGTTGTCTCTTGGGTGGAATTCATATGGATTGCGTGGCGAAAGCGCATATATAATACAACTTTCTGGCGAAGTTCCTCTCACGGTCCGGGGGTCACCGAGACCAGGTATTCACCGAGGGGACCACGTAACACATGTGGTAGAATATGATCTCATTTGATATTTTGTGATAACATGAATGAATCTGATAACACACACCAGAATGTGATAACATGTGGTAGAATATGATATCATTTGATATTTTGTGATAACA
The DNA here is from genome assembly GCF_964187855.1 of Myxine glutinosa. Lineage (NCBI taxonomy): Eukaryota > Metazoa > Chordata > Myxini > Myxiniformes > Myxinidae > Myxine > Myxine glutinosa. The sequence goes on along the minus strand of NC_136267.1, from coordinate 986,901 downwards.
TGAATGAATCTGATAACACACACCAGAATGTGATAACATGTGGTAGAATATGATCTCATTTGATATTTTGTGATAACATGAATGAATCTGATAACACACACCAGATTGTGATAACATGTGGTAGAATATGATCTCATTTGATATTTTGTGATAACATGAATGAATCTGATAACACACACCAGATTGTGATAACATGTGATAACATGTGGTAGAATATGATATCATTTGATATTTTGTGATAACATGAATGAATCTGATAACACACACCAGAATGTGATAACATGTGGTAGAATATGATCTCATTTGATATTTTGTGATAACATGAATGAATCTGATAACACACACCAGATTGTGATAACATGTGATAACATGTGGTAGAATATGATATCATTTGATATTTTGTGATAACATGAATGAATCTGATAACACACACCAGAATGTGATAACATGTGGTAGAATATGATCTCATTTGATATTTTGTGATAACATGAATGAATCTGATAACACACACCAGATTGTGATAACATGTGATAACATGTGGTAGAATATGATATCATTTGATATTTTGTGATAACATGAATGAATCTGATAACACACACCAGAATGTGATAACATGTGATAACATGTGGTAGAATATGATATCTTTTGATATTTTGTGATAACATGAATGAATCTGATAACACACACCAGAATGTGATAACATGTGATAACATGTGGTAGAATATGATATCTTTTGATATTTTGTGATAACATGAATGAATCTGATAACACACACCAGATTGTGATAACATGTGGTAGAATATGATATCTTTTGATATTTTGTGATAACATGAATGAATCTGATAACACACACCAGAATGTGATAACATGTGGTAGAATATGATATCATTTGATATTTTGTGATAACATGAATGAATCTGATAACACACACCAGAATGTGATAACATGTGGTAGAATATGATATCATTTGATATTTTGTGATAACATGAATGAATCTGATAACACACACCAGAATGTGATAACATGTGGTAGAATATGATCTCATTTGATATTTTTTGATAACATGAATGAATCTGATAACACATACCAGAATGTGATAACATGTGATAACATGTGGTAGAATATGATATCATTTGATATTTTGTGATAACATGAATGAATCTGATAACACACACCAGAATGTGATAACATGTGGTAGAATATGATGACATTTGATAGTTTGTGATAACATGAATTAATCTGATAACACACACCAGATTGTGAGAACATGTGGTAGAATATGATGACATTTGATAGTTTGTGATAACATGAATGAATCTGATAACACACACCAGAATGTGAGAACATGTGATAACATGTGATAGAATATGATATCATTTGATATTTTGTGATAACATGAATGAATCTGATAACACACACCAGAATGTGATAACATGTGATAACATGTGATAGAATATGATATCATTTGATATTTTGTGATAACATGAATGAATCTGATAACACACACCAGAATGTGATAACATGTGATAACATGTGGAAGAATATGATATCTTTTGATATTTTGTGATAACATGAATGAATCTGATAACACACACCAGAATGTGATAACATGTGATAACATGTGGTAGAATATGATATCTTTTGATATTTTGTGATAACATGAATGAATCTGATAACACACACTGGAATGTGATAGCATGTGATTACGTGTGATAGCATGTCATAGCACATAATAACATGCAATAGCATGTGATAACGCAGAGGTGATTGCACATGATATTAGAGCAGCACTTGATAGGGAGCATACTTCCACCAGGCTGAACAGTTTATGTTTTGTGTCCCACTCAAAGGCCGGATCCGGATCCGGAGCTTGTCCAAAATCGAATCAGCTTGTTCTTGTCTCCTCACCAACTCATACACTCAGTTTTGTCATAATTCGTCCACAAGATTTTGAGATGTCATGCTATATATCTTTTTTGTACGCATCTCTCAATGGTGAAAATTCACTTAGAAATTAGAAAAAAATCTCGAATCGGATCTTCACCAACATCAAATCAATCCATCCATGGCACACACTCCATCTGTCCACCAGGTTTCCTCCAGATCCGTCCATAACTGCTTTAGCTATCCTGCTCACAGACAGACACGGGGTGAAAACATAACCTCCGTCCACCTTCAGATAGCATGTGATGACGCGTAATTATGTGGAATATCATGTGATAGTCCATTATTGCATGTCAGTGCCTTCGTGAGTCGAACAAGGAAGCAAACAAATGAACTGCATCTCCACATGGATCTCGTGGATTCCCTTTGAAGCGCTAACATCAGAGAGGCCGGCTAGCTCTCGGTGCGTTTATGTTGGGAAGATTGAGAGGGCCGGGTCAGCAGCTGTGGCTCTCCGATGCCTGCGGCCTCATCGTGGTATGTCAGCTTTTCACTGTCTGGGTTGAAGATCCTGGATCTTGGATCCAAACCCTGGCCCTTCCAGAGCTCATTCACACCAATGCCACAACATTTGCTTCTTCTTTGTCGCCTGTCCATTGGATTTGTTGGTTTTTACCCTCGCCTGAGGAGAAGGTATTGCATTTGAGTCCGTTTGTCTGTTTGTTTGTTTGATTGTCTGTTTGTTTGTTTGTTTGTCTGTTTGTTTGTTTGTATGTTTGTTTGTTTCTTTGTTTCTTTGTCTGTTTGTTTGATTGTCTGTTTGTTTGTTTGTTTGTTTGTTTGTATTTTTGTTTGATTGTCTGTTTCTTTGTTTGTTTGTCTTTTTTTGTCTGTTTGTTTGTTTGTTTGTTTGTTTGTCTGTTTGTTTGTTTGTCTGTTTGTTTGTCTGTTTGTTTGTGTTTGTTTGTCTGTTTGTTTTTTTGTTTGTCTGTTTGTTTGTCTTTTTTTGTCTTGTTTGTTTGTTTGTCTGTTTTTTTGTTTGTTTGTTTGTCTGTTTGTTTGTTTGATTGGCCGTTTCTTTGTTTGTTTGTCTTTTTTGCCTTGTTTGTTTGTCTGTTTGTCTGTTTGTCTGTTTGTTTGTGTTTGTTTGTCTGTTTGTTTGTTTCTCCGCACAGAATAAATATGATTTTCTCTGCAACCGTTGGTCCGATTGACAGGAAATTTCCACCATTGGTGCACCTCCACCTGTGTAATATTTTTTATGAGAATTATGACGTCATAGGTCACGTGGTACGGGCGCCATCTTGGAAAAAACGAAAAACTTCGTTTTTCGAAGTGTTTTTTTCTCGAAGTTTTCGAAGAAAAGAAGAATTTTTCGAAAAACTTCGAAAAACTTCGAAAAACTCCCCCCAATCGGCTCATCTGATCATGCGCTTGTCAAAGTGGACATCTCTCTGACCATTCTCAGAGAGCCTCCTCAGCGTCGACGAGTCTGGCATTTCACTCAGGCCAACTGGCACGGTCTTCAAGTTCAAGCAGCCATCAATCATCTGGACTGGTCTCCCATCTCTACCGCCTCTGACATCAACTCATCCTGGGAATTCTTTCAAAGTAAATTGCTCTCTCTCATGCACAGATTTATCCCATCTCGTCTTCAGTTGTCATACCCTTCCTCCCGTCCATGGTACACGGAATCTTGTGGTGAGGCTGTTGCCCTGAAACAACTTGCTTTCGTCTCCTGGAAAGCAAATCCAATGGAAGGAAATCTCATTTCCTTTCACAAAGCCCGAAACAAGTGTGTGTCCACCCTCAGGAGAGCCAGGAAACAATATCTCACCATTCTCAAGACCGAACTCTCTTATCTGTCTCCCTCTTCCAAATTCTGGTGGCGTCTGGTCAAATCTGTTTCTGGTGTTTGTTCCCCCTCCATCCCCTCCCTCACCTCAAACGGCTTAACGGCTGACTCCGCACGTGAAAAAGCTGAATGCCTCAACTCTGTGTTTGCCTCTAAATCTTGTGTCCCAAACCCATCCCTCTCTGTACCCACCGTACCCAGTCGTACCCAGCTGTTCCTGGACTCTGTGTCTTTTCCTCCTGACAAGGTGGAAAAGTTTCTGTCAACCCTCGACTCTGATTCTGCAACTGGACCTGACGGCATCAGCCCACGGGTCCTAAAATCTTGTTCTTCCGCTCTTTCACTCCCTCTCTCTGTTCTCTTCACACTCTCTTTTGCTCAAGGTCATCTGCCATCTGCTTGGAAATCTGCCAACATCACCGCTTTGCACAAAAAGGTGCAAAACAGATCCTAGCAACTACAGACCAATCAGCCTTCTCTCAATTATCAGTAAAGTCATGGAATCCATCATTGCTTCAGATATGAAATCTTTCCTCTTCTCCAATGGCTTGATCTCTGATCATCAATTTGGTTTCAGACCTGGTCACTCTACTCTGGACATGCTGCTTCTGCTTTCTCAACAATGGATGGAGGTCCTCAACGCCAAACAGGAAATTAGAGCTGTCTCCCTTGACATTTCACGTGCCTTCGATACGGTCTGGCACCCTGCTCTGCTCACCAAACTCTCCTCCTTTGGTATCCATGGAAATCTCCACGCATGGCTGGCGGACTTCCTCTCTGGTCGTAGTCAACGTGTGGCCCTGAATGGGTTTCTCTCATCTCCTCTTCCTGTTCAGGCTGGAGTTCCCCAAGGTAGTGTTCTGGGCCCTGTGCTTTTTCTGGTCTTCATCAATGATCTCTCTGACTCTCTTGAAAATCCTCTCTATCTCTTTGCTGACGACTCTACTCTCTGTCGCTCCATTCCTCATCCCTCAGATCGGCAGTCTGCAGCCTCCTCACTCTCTGCAGACCTGGACAAAATCACAGACTGGTCAAACAAGTGGAACATGTCTTTCAATCCTGACAAATCTCACACTCTTACAATGTCTCTCCGAAAGGACCGACTGGACAACCCTCCCATCTACTTTCTCAACAATCCTCTCCAAGAAGTTCTGTCGCTCAAGCTTTTGGGTCTCACTATCTGCCATGATCTTTCTTGGGAAAACCACATTTCCAAGCTGGCCTCCAAAGCCAGTCGCCGACTGGGCATCCTCCGTCGTGCAAAGTCCTTCCTTGGCACACCTGAGCTCCTCACCACATACAAGGCTTTCATCCGCAGCTCAATGGAATACTGTTCCCCCCTCTGGGCTGGTGCTCCTGCCTCACACCTTGCTCGGCTTCACGCTGTTGAGGCCAAAGCTTTCAGAATCATTGGAATCTCCTGCGATGTAGTCAACACCGAGGGCCTTTCACTCACTCACCGCAGGCAGGTTGGTGGTCTTTCTGTCTTCTACCGACTCCTCTCCGGCCTTGCTCCCTCAGCTCTCTCTGTGCTCTGTCCCCCCAATATTCCTTCAGGTCGCACAAGATCTGCCTGCAACCCTCTTATGGTTAAACTGCCAAAGTCTCGGCTCTCTGCTCACCTTCACTCTTTCATTCCTCTTTTCTCCCGCCTCTGGAACAAACTCCCCCACTCCCTTCAATCCCACTCCTCCCTCCAGGTCTTTAAAACAGCTGTTCACCACCATCTCTTATCTTCCCCCATCGAAAACCTTGATCTTTTCTACCCCCGGTAATTCACCCCAGAGTCCTTGCAGTGTTCATATGTTTTATTCCTCTCCCACCTCCCCCCAAGTCCTCCCGATGTCCCTGCTCTCAAATGTTGTGTTTGTGTCCTTCCCCCTCTTCCCCCTCTCTTTTGTGTCCTTCCCCCTCTCTCCCCATCTTGTCTGCCGCTCCCCTTGTTTTTTGTGTTTTGTGTGTCGGTTTGTCTTTTTGTGTGATTAATGTTAGCTCTTTCACGAGCCTCGATCTTGTATACAAAAAAAAAACAAAAAAAAACAAAAAACTTTGCACCCCTATATCTCCGAAAGCACCGCATAGAAAAAATTGAGACATGGCTCATTGAAAAGAACTCTCAATGGGGAATAAAATATGTTAATGATGATGTTATAGGTGCCTCCATTATGGTCATAATTCGACAAGTACAAAACTTCATCCGATCAAGATGACATTTCTTGAGCATAATCTAGGAATAAATTAGTTTCGAAAAAATAATAATGATGACGTCATCGGTCACGTGGTTCGGCCGCCATATTTGTTTTAACACAAAAGCCTTAAAAACCACTGAAAATACATCCTGGTGACTGTTTGCAATCTCTGATTGCTCTTTCTTGCTTGAGTTTGGAATTGATTGTATGTATGTGTGTGTGTGTTTGTGTGTGTTTGTGTGTGTGCAGGTAAGGGCGGAGCACGTATGATATCGAAGAATCGTATCTTCCGATATCCGATCGATGATGCTTGTTCAGGTAAATGTTTACCTGACGTTCCTCCCAAACCCCCTCCTGGTTCCAAAATCGACACAAATTGCCATTCTCACTTGGGATTTCTTACACTCACATGGATGTCTCATAGTACAAGCAGGGATGAGCTTTGTTGATGTTTCATTTCTCATTTTTATCTAATAAAGACTCTCATGGCACCCGACCTTCTGTTACGTGACAAGTCTCGAGAAACTTTAACTCTGAGGAGGCCGCACACACTTTGTGGGAAGCTTCACTTTCTTGAGTTTTATTAGTGAGAGTTTGTGAGTTCAATATTTTGAATTCGAATTTTGTTTTTTTATTCAAAACGGATTTTAAATTTTTTATTTTAAATTCATATTTTGTAAAAAAAAAAAAAAGTGGTTTCATTGATTTTCCTTAAAGTTTGGTTCATAAAGCAAAAAAATTGCACATATTCCATCCAATTATATGTGATGTACTACTACTATTGCTACAACTACTACTTACCTAATAGCCCCAATTATTCCTGGTAGGGTCAATATACGAAAAAAAACTCACCTAACCCCCAAAAAATTGATACAAAAGGTTTTTCAATGGATTCTGGTACCATTGGGCATGCTAAATAACATACTAAAAATCTAGTAACGTCTGACTTCCGGAAAGGGGTCATTTTCAAGATGGCGTCCAAGATGGCCGCCGGGAGCTTAAAATGGCCATATCTCAATTATTATTCAACCTAGAAAGGTGGTTTTGGTATCTAACCCTAGGTTTTAGGGCCCAATGAATCCAATTGAATCAATAAAATTACCATCAGTTAATTATTTATTGACAAGTCCAAGATGGCATCCCAAGGTGACATCCTGATCCACTAAAATGGCTCTGTCGAATAGTAGTCAACCTAGAGAGATTTTTTCAGTGTGTATTGTCGTGAAAATCAAGCTCAGACACGACTTGACCTCTGGGTAGGTTTAATATCATTTAGATCTGAAGTACATCCTGTAAAAATACATTCATGCAACAGGCATTAAAATCAGAGTATTTCATGAGCAATGGTCGATTCAATATGGCAATGGTCCAATAGAGAGGACAGTCAGCGCAGCATTTAGGGGCGTACATACCATTCAAACTACAGGACTATGTCACAGTGAGTTCCGCTGGAGTGTCCGTGCGCCCCGGTTGTCCCGGGTCTTATAGACGCCCCTTTTGAAGCGAGCACACCCTGGGTTCACCTTGGTATAATTTCACTACATGTATACCTAGGTTTAAGGCACCCAGGAAATCATCAAAATTACTTAAATAAGCACAAAGTAATCAGGTAATCCAGTAAGCCAGGTTTACCAGCCCATTAGGCATTTGTTGTCTTATACAGTTAGTCGCTATTCATCGTCATCCTCCGACTCCTCTGGAAGAAACTGTAAAGTATCTCGACAAACTGCGATCAATTGTCGTACGCGTTTATTCACTCTGCCGATCAAGGCCCGATTCACAGTAGCGCCATCCGAGCTCTGGCGTAGGGATACAACCCGGTCCCGGTGTAGGGATACAACGGTGAACATTTGCACTGCATACATGACATCCTCCCCTTTAAGTCCAAAATTACCAAGAGCAATACGTGCTAGATTTCCAGAATTGACATTTCAAAAGCAACATTTCCAAAACATGTGAAAATATGTGTGCAAACGGTTATGAGAATAATGAAAATACGTGAAAATAGAACATGTGTCAACGTGAAAAAAAAAACATCTTCAAAGATTCAACCGGTCGGGTGCTTTTCTCTCACGCATTGAGCGTCGCGGTGTACCAGTGGATACAGAGTCCGAGGTGATTCCTTTGGGTCGCGGTGTACCAGTGGATACAGAGTCCGAGGTGATTCCTTTGGTCTCCACGAAGGGTGTAGCGTTTGCAGAGGTTTTCGGGGCATCCGAGCCGGCTGGAGCGGCCACGACGATCTCCGGCAGTGGCGGGTCGAACTGTTGTCCTGACTGTGACGATGCTACAGGCTCCATCGACTCACAGTGACGGTAGGTTATGTGGTCCTGATGTCGACGAATTTCGCGGCCGTCCTGCAGGCGAATCACACTGGACAGTGGACCTGGCTTCTCGATGATGTCTCCCGGTAGCCACGTCGCACCTGCACCAAAATTTCGGGCAAACACTGGATCTCCAATGTTGATACATCGACTGTTGGACGTCTTATCATGCACCAACTTTTGATTAAGCTGGCTTTGATAAACATTTGATGATATGTCTGGTTTGAGATTGTCAAGTGTCGATCTCAAGTGTCGTTTCATCAATAACTCAGACGGAGCTGCACCGGTTGTTGATTGTGGCGTGATGCGGTATTTGAACAGGAGACGAGACAGCTTTGTTTCCAGGGTTCCCTCCTGAAGTTTCTGCAATCCGGATTTGATGATTCCCACGGATCGTTCGGCCAAGCCATTTGAAGCCTGGTGATGTGGGCTGACAAACTTATGTTTGATGCCGTTCCGACGTGTGAACTTGGCAAACTCGGTACTGGAAAAACACGAACCGTTATCACTCACGATCATCCTGGGCAGACCATGAGTGGCGAAACAGCGTCTGAGTCTTTCGATGACAATGGCTGACGTAGTACCACGCGTCACATAGGCATCAATCCATTTTGTGTGCGCGTCCGTAATTATTAGAATCATGCTGCCGTTAATAGGCCCGGCATAATCGAGATGTAGGCGATGCCACGGTTCGCTGGGCCATTCCCAGGGATGCAGTGGCGCTTTCGCAGGTGTATTCCGGGTGCTCTGGCAGGGGTAACAATGTCGAACATGATGTTCGATATCAGCATCAAGATTCGGCCACCACACATAGTTTCTGGCGAGTGACTTCATCTTCACAATCCCGGGGTGACAGTCATGGATTTCATCCATGACCCTGGAACGCAGATTTTTCGGGATCACGACACGACATCCCCAGAGTAGGCAACCATTTTCCACGCTGAGTTCGTTTTTACGTGCTTTAAAAGCCGCAAAATCTGGGTCACCCTCAGGTAGCAAATGCCATCCAAGCTGTACAGCCTGGACAGTTCTGGACAGAACGGGGTCTCGTCGAGTATGAGTGCGGATCTGGCCAGAATCGACAGCACAATCTTCCAGATGATCCATCAGTGCGATAATGGATCCTGGTGTAGGCGAATCATCAACGGATTCTGGAAGGGGTAACCGACTCATGGCATCTGCATTTGTGATAGACGAACCGGGCTTATAACATATGGTGTAGTCATAAGCAGCGAGAAACAGGGACCAGCGGATGATCCTGGGCGGTAGTGTGTCAGATGTCGCCTTAGTTGGACCAAACAGACTGATCAGCGGCTTGTGATCAGTGCGAATCGTGAAATGATGTCCAAGAAGGTACTGGCGAAATTTGCCAACGCCGAAAACGATTCCCAATCCTTCCTTGTCAAGTTGGGAATAGTTTTTCTCTGCCGGGGTCAACGTTCTGGATGCAAATGCAACCGGTCTTTCTGTACCATCAGGCATCACGTGCGATAATACACTCCCCACTCCATACCGACAGGCATCGCATGTCAGCACAAGATCCTTCTCTGGATCAAAATGAACGAGAACATTGGACGATTTGAGCAGATCCTTAGAGGTCTGGAATGCTGATTGTTCACTAGACCCCCAGCTCCAGGAGACTCCTTTCCTCAAAAGCCGATAAAGGGGGCCCAAAACGTCGGTCACATTCGGGATGTAACGACCATAGAACTGAAGCAAACCGAGGTATGACTTCAATTCGGTCACATCTCGTGGAGAAGGAGCATCCTTGATAGCTCGGACTTTCTCATCTGTCGGGTGTAGACCCTCGGCATCAATCGTATGACCCAGGTACGTGACTGATGGCACCATAAACTTGCACTTGTCTCGACGCAAACGTAGGCCGGAGTCCGAAATCTTCTTCAGAACTCTCTCCAGGTTCTGTAGATGTTCCGCGTCCGTACGACCAGTAACCAGAATATCATCCTGGTAACAAACGACGTTGCGTTCGGCGGCAAACAAACTGTCCATGACACGCTGATAAATTCCAGGTGCAGATTTCACTCCAAAACTAAGTCGGTGGTACCTATACAACCCACGATGCGTGTTGATGGTAAGATACTGTTTCGAATTGTCGTCCAAGCAGAGCTGTAGATAGGCGGATTTGAGATTGAGTTTCGTAAAAGTCTTGCCTCCCGTGAGACGAGCATAGAGGTCTTCGATCCTCGGGATTGGATATTTATCCAATGAAGAACACCTGTTCACGGTCATTTTATAATCTCCACATATGCGGATGGACTGGTCCGATTTTATGACTGGAACGATGGGCGCCGCCCATTCGGCATACTGGATTTGCTCGATGATCCCCAGATTTTCAAGATGATCCAGTTCCTTGTCAATCCGCTCACGCAGGGCGAAAGGGACTGGGCGAGCCCTGCAAAATATAGGATTGGCATCCCGGTCAACCCTGAGTTTAGCCGTATGTCCTTTCAAGGTTCCAAGCTCATCCTTGAAGACATCCGGGTACGTATCCAGCACATTTTTGAGTGTGTATGCTGCGGTAGGAGAAACGTTGGCTGCCCGGAGTTGATGAATGCTTTCCCACTTCAGTCGAATTATGCTCAACCAGTTCCTGCCGAGTAAGGAAGGGCCCTTTCCAGGAATGACGATCAGGGGTAGGTGAAACTCACGGTTATCGTAGCCCACCGTGACATCACATGTACCGCAGGGAACAATCTTCTCACCTGTATAGGTGGAGAGTCCATAGGTAGTAGGTTTCAGATGGGGTCGGTCAGCATCACTCCACAGGTTTGTGAAAACAGCATGGCTGATGAGCGAGACGGCCGCACCAGTGTCGACCTCCATTTGCAATGGTCGATTGTTGACGACAACATTGGCAAGAAGAGGGTCCCGCCTATGGTGAGAATCAATATGAAGCAGGTCATACGATTCTGAGTTGTCGGAAACAGAGCTCACCTGGTCAAGCTCGGGTTCCTCCGAACCGATAAACTGATGAATCTTGTCAGCAGCTTTTCCTTTTCCCGATTTGCGAGTGATGCAAGCTGGAGCAATATGGCCAGTTTTCGAACAGAAATGGCAGGTGGCATCTTTGAACCGACACGTCTCCGGAGGGTGCTTTCCGTTGCACCGAAAACAGTTGTTGTGGGTTTGAGACTGCACTGGCTTCTGACGAGGAGCCTTGTTCCAACGTTGTGGCTGAACATGATCCAACCGATTCACAGCAGGGCTGGTACCAGATGAGCGAGTGGCACCGATGCTTGTAGCGTTGCGTTCAGCACTTTCCATGGAAATTGCGGTGTCTCTGGCATTTTGGAACGTCAGTCTTCTCTCAGCAAGCAGGCGTCTACGAGTGCGGTCATCGGACATGCCAACCACCAGCAAATCACGAAGCATGTCATCAATCGTGTCCCCAAACTCACACAGATGTGACAGTTTTTTGAGGTGTGCAATGAAGTCTGCGATCGACTGACCTTGCTGCTGTCTGCACATGTAAAAATTAAACCGACACAGGATGACTGAAGGAGATGGGTTGCAATGTTCCTTCAAAGCGGCCTTGAGCTCTGCATACGTGAGCTCCTGGATTGTCCGAGGCCGAATCAGGTTTTTAACGAGTGTGAACGTCTCACCTCCGCAAACGGACAGGAAGACGGCCTTCATCAGGCCTTCGGTCGCAATGCCGTTCGCCTCGAAGTAGAAAGACAATCGCTCAGAATACGTGTCAAAATCCCCCTCATGAGGGTCGAATTCATCGATATGGCCGAAAGATGTCATGGTCTAGATGTTTACCTTCGTCGCCATGTAAAGTATCTCGACAAACTGCGATCAATTGTCGTACGCGTTTATTCACTCTGCCGATCAAGGCCCGATTCACAGCAGCGCCATCCGAGCTCTGGCGTAGGGATACAACCCGGTCCCGGTGTAGGGATACAACGGTGAACATTTGCACTGCATACATGACAGAAACTTGTTATGTGGATTGTCACATTCTTCAAGTTGGCACGGTCCACAGGCAGTAGTACATGGTAGTCCATATCGTCTACAAGAGCAGCGGAGTGTCTTGCAGGCAGTGGAGCAGTTACAATGAATGACCTTCAAGAGACTGTCTGGAGCAGTGTTCTTTCTTGACATAAGTGGGACAAACTGATTATCCTGCAGGCTCCACCCCCATTTCATGGCATCCATACCCTCTTCTTTTCCCATCCACACCATGATCTGGTAGTACGCTCTACGACAGTGAAGTTTGGTAGCAGATTCAGTTGGGGGCAGACGTTCGGGTGTTACAAAAGACGAAGCAGAGACAACCTTCTTGCTGAAGGTGTTATATCGCATTGTTGCAAGGGAATCTTTGCACTTGCCACCAAAGAGGACAGCCATTACTCGGCATCCAAGGTCATCGATCACCTCTGTGGTCTGGTTTGGGATGGTGAATGTGTTGGCACAAGACCGAAGGACAGGGTCTCCTTTTACAAGCTTCTGGAAAGCAGTCTTTTTGCCAACACCAAAAATCCGAGAAGTCGTGTCACAACCGGTCATGGCATGGATGAATATCAACTGAGAACACATGTCATGTCCGAGGATTTCTTTTAGACAGTTGATGTCATACACTTTAAAACTGCCATCAGCTTTGGACTTGTCTGATCTGAAATAAAGGCTCTTACTGTCTCCCTGCGCATAGTAAAGGAGTAAGACAAGGAGATCAGTATCTTCTCCAATCAGTGTAGTGGTGTGTAGAAGAGATGCCTCCACTGCAGCCTTTACTATATCTATGTCAGCATTTCCAGGTGCATTGACCACAGTGCAATACCTTTCTCTCAGTTCATCACTTATCATCCCGATCAGTCTCTGTTTATTGATATCTCTTGACAGGACCTCCTCCTTCTTGCCTGAGAACTTTGTCTCAGCAGTGAAGCTGACAATGGGATGAATATTGTGTCCTCTTCTCTGATGCGTGTTGTCTTTAATGGACGGCCCTTCCTCATAGCCATCAAAGACAATGGTCGTAGCTGAACCATAATGCTGGATGGTGAAGTCAGCATACGACTGCGCTATTTCACCATAGCTTTCTCCACTCTTCCATGGTATTCTGTGAAGGAGTGAACCTCCATCAAGGACGTGGATCTCCGTTTCTGGTACAGAATCTAGGAGGGCATCACTTGCATGATCACAGATCGCGTGAGCTAGTTGTGGCTTATCAGCCTTTCGGAAGACGTTTCTGGCTTCAAAGAGGGCAGGAGGGAAAGGACTGAGCTCATAACTCATAACCTCCTGCAATGATAGCTCTCCAGTTTGGGAGACTACCAGGAAACGTTGAAAAAGAAGTGCAGAATCAATGGTTCGATCAGGAGCGACCTTTATAGCAGATGTTTGTCCAAGGGTTCTGGCTTTATCCTTTCTACTGAATGAGAATGTGAATGCATGCATGAGCATGAGCATGCATGAGCATGAGCATGAGCATGAGCATGAGCATGCATGAGCTGGGAAACGTTGTGTACATTTCTTTTGGAAATGTCTAAAAAATATGGATTTTGTTTATGCATACATGTACCAAATGATATACTTATTCCTTTTGAGATGAAAATAAATTGTTTGTCAGATTTTTCAGTCCCCTCCCCAATATAAAATAGTCTGTCCCTTGCCATAACCTCTCAAGCTTTGTACAAACCTTTGTCTGTAATGATCACCGAATACTGTGGACTGGAGTCACAGGTGGCAGTGGTGTAGACACATTACACTCTTATCTCCAACCTGAAACACACATTTGGTTCATTATCTGGTGAGTCGGAGGATGACGATGAATAGCGACTAACTGTATAAGACAACAAATGCCTAATGGGCTGGTAAACCTGGCTTACTGGATTACCTGATTACTTTGTGCTTATTTAAGTAATTTTGATGATTTCCTGGGTGCCTTAAACCTAGGTATACACACTGAAAAAAAATCTCTCTAGGTTGACTACTATTCGACAGAGCCATTTTAGTGGATCAGGATGACACCTTGGGATGCCATCTTGGACTGGTCGATAAATAATTAACTGATGGTAATTTTATTGATTCAATTGGATTCCTTGGGCCCTAAAACCTAGGGTTAGACACCAAAACCACCTTTCTAGGTTGAATAATAATTGAGATATGGCCATTTTAAGCTCCCGGCGGCCATCTTGGACGCCATCTTGAAAATGACCTTTTTCCGGAAGTCAGATGTTACTAGATTTTAGTATGTTATTTAGCATGCCCAATGGTACCAGAATCCATTGAAAAACCTTTTGTATCAATTTTTTGGGGGTTCAACCATATATTGACCCCTCTATCCCACTTTCTTCGGGGGTTGGCCAGATATCACTTTTGGCCCAAGTCTTTCACAAATGGACTGGCTAGGCCTGACGTTTGACTGAAGGTGATTTTGAGTGGAATTTGTAAGTTGTTCAGGGTACTGGGATAGCTCACCTACTCTTCACACAAAAAACATCATCAGATATTTAACATTCACCAACTAGTGCTGGCAGACGGGTCGTGCAAACATTCCTCCGATGGACACGATACACACATTGAGGCCTTGCTCTGCATGTGAAATGCTAGGATGGAGGTTTATCGCTGGCTCAGCATTCTAACCTGGGCAAGACAGCTGAGAGGCGAGTGTGCGTACCTCTGGCCTATCCTACCAGGAGCAACTTCCTCTGACTTAAACAAAGTTGGCGAAGGACAAAGCAAATCATTCCTTTCCACTGATTGTTTTTCAGTTTCCTTCGAGATGTTCTGAACTTTTCCATTACAAACCCACGTGTTTCGGCCCGGTTTCCATGGTTCCGCCTTTGGCTCCACAAATTCCCCGCTTTGACAATTTTCTTCTGTTCAATTCCTGCTTTTGGATGTAGTCGTTGGATGTTGAAGATTCCAGTGTGTCTTTACGAAGATTCGTAAAGAGAAGGCAAGTTACCACAGGTAACTTGGACAGATTACAATTTCTACATCATTGAAATTTTTGATGACAAAAAATTTCTGATTACAATTTTTACATCAAATTTACAATTTACAACTTACAATTAATTTTATAATTAATTTACAATTTGCAATTTACAATTTACAATTAATTTTACAATTAATTTACAATTTGCAATTTACAATTTACAAAATTTACAATTTTGCAATTTACAAATTTACAATTTACAAATTTACAATTTTACATCAAATCAAATTAACAATTTTAAATTTGATTACAAATTTTACAATTTTTGATTACAATTTATACATCATTGAACAGATTACAATTTCGTGCCCCAGCTTCTCGGGCCTATCCACATCCCCATACATGACATACCCAGGTACTGAGATACCTTCATGATGGAATCGTGGACGAATGAGCATTCGCTCACAATACATCATGACAATTGGTTTAACACACCAGACGGATTCGCTGACGTTCTCCGGGGTTGGAAACCCACCATTCATACCTGGTCTAGTGTACAGGTGACTTCAATATACCCCTTTGTGTATTTGTCTCCTGAGCTCTGTGTTGTGGATTTGGAGGGTAAAGAAAGGTAACTTTAAGGTTGCTTTGAAGACGTCTGTGTTTCCCACATCCTTGTAAAGGATTCAATGTTCATCCAAAACCTTTGTGTGCCCAGGTAAGTAACCGGTCTACAGACGATCCAACTAATCCAAGTTAACCGTACCAGCGTCCTTAACTAATCAGATCTTTTACAACAACTGAGTTTACCTTGCAGGTATTACGGTGTGATTCGGGTTGTCCCCGGCAAAATGATGACGTCGCAACCTTAGTCTGTCGGTCTCTTTGTACTCCCAGGGGGCCACCGTGGATGTGGTGGAGACAGGAAAGGGGAAAGGTGTGCGTGTGAAGACAGACAAACCGCACCTGGTTAGTCTGGGAGGTGGACGCTACAGTGTTGCCGTCACTCTTGTTCCTCTGGATCCAGGTAATAACTGTGGCACATGATGACGATGATGATGATGTTGATGTTGCTTTAACTTCAAGGTTGGGCCTGTAAATCTGCAATATCCGTATGGTGGTTGCAGTTTGTACAGAATAGCATTATAGGACCTTTTTATTTATTTATTTGTATACAAGATCGAGGCCCGTGTAAGAGCTAACATTAATCACACAGAAAGACAAACTGACACATGAAACATACGATATAGGGAGCGGGAGACAAGATGAGGAGAGAGAGGGAAGCACACAAGTACAACATTTGAGAGCAGGGACATCGGGAGATCTGTGGGATGGAGAGAGCTTGGGGGGAGGAGGCGTGGGAAGGGGGTGGGAGAGGTAAAAAAAAAAACACATGGATACTGCATGGATTTCAAGGAAGGAAGTCGGAATTTCAAAAAAGTGTATCTGGGGTGAATTAGCGGGGGTAGAAAAGATCAAGGTTTTGGATGGGGGAAGGTAAGAGATGGTGGTGAACAGCTGTTTTAAAGACCTGGAGGGAGGAGTGGGATTGAAGGGAGTGTGGGAGTTTGTTCCAGAGGCGGGAAAAAGGGGAATGAAAGAGTGAAGGTGAGCAGAGAGCCTAGACTTTGGCAGTTTAACCATAAGAGGGTTGCTGGCAGATCTTGTGCGACCTGCAGGAATATTTGGGGGACAGAGCCCAGAGAGAGCTGGGGGGAGCAAGGCCGGAGAGGAGTCGGTAGATGGGAATGGAAGTTTTTGTTTGAATCACACAACTCATTTGCTTTATGTTATATCAGATCCAAACTTGGGTGGATGTGTTTTTGCTTTTTGTTGCGTGTGTGTTCCTTTGGGGATTGAGCAACGTTGTGTGGGTAATACTTATTGATGTGGAATAAGATTTTTTTTGTTGCTGTTGTTACTAACTGTTGTAATAAGCAAGATGCTCATCCGTGATGTGCCCAAAATAAACGAATTTATGGAGCACGCCATTTTGCGTCCATCCCCGTCTTCTCGTAGGTCGTACAACATTTGGGCGTGAGGTGGAAGGCCAGACGGAACCGGATGTGACGCTGCACGGTCCGGGGGTCGCTGGGCAGCACTGCTACATCGAGAACGATGCGGAGGGGAGCAAGAGGCTAACTCTTTATCCCTGTGGAAACTTGTGCTCTGTAGATAACAACATTGTTACCCGACCGACGACTCTCACTCAAGGTATAATTGTCTTGACCCTCAATGTCGCCAATCCATCACAACGTGCTTTGGTTACAACAGGAATTTGCAATTTGGCCAGGTACAGGTGCATAATACCCTGGTCCTTGAAAAAGTTACCATTGGATGTTTGAGCTGACTAGTCTGGGTTAGATTCCTGCCCCAGCTATAAACTGTAAGAGCGGTGCTTCACAGACAGGATGTTGCATCACAGAGTGTACCGTCCCTCGGATGGACGTTACGCTGGGTGTTACATCTGTTAGTATTGGTTGGTGGACATGATATAGTCCAACGTGTCTTTTGGTGTTGTATTTTGCAGATGTGTTTTGAAGGGAATGGGAGTTATCACCTGCACCCTGGCTAAATTCCAAATTCCTTCTTTAATCAGCTCCGGTGGAATGTCAGGCCACTCGGCCAGGGCAGCCGGTTTGTGAAAAATTTGTGCCAAAGCCCTCTCGATCAACCCCACAATAACATGGGATTCACTGGGACCATTAAAAGCAGTAGTAGTAGTAGTAGTAGTAGTGGTAGTAGTGGTAGTGGTAGTAGTAGTAGTAGTAGTGGTAGTAGTAGTAGCAGTAGTAGTGGTAGTGGTGGTAGTGGTGGTAGTGGCAGTGGTAGTAGTAGTAGTAGTGGTAGTAGTAGTAGTAGTAGTAGTAGTAGTGGTAGTGGTAGTAGTAGATGGGATTCACCTCCCCCCTCTTCTCCCCTCCCCCCCTCTTCTCCCCTCCCCCTTCCCCCTCCCCCTGCCCTTACCCCTCCTCCCTCCCCCTGCCCTTACCCCTCCTCCTCCCCTCCCCCTCCCCCCCTCCCCCTTCTCCTCGCCTACCCCCTCCCCCCTCTTCTCTCCTCCCCCCTCTTCTCCCCTCCCCCCCCCTCTTCTCCCCTCCCCCCCCATTCCCCCCCGCTCCCCTTCCCCCTCCCCTCCCCTCCCCCGCCCGGCAATGCCGGGTACTTCTGCTAGTATTATATATAACTAGCAACGGTACCTTCCCTAGGGGCGGGACTTCAATTGGGAAGCCTAAATGAAAAGGCAAAATATCAGAAATTGAAGACTTTTTTATTTTAAACGATTTATATAAACATCCGTTAAATCATATCGCACGCAAATCATCAAAATTGAAACAATATTTGTAGAATTTCAATAAAAGCCACATCACTGTTCATATCGGTAAATATTACTCCATCGTGTTTGGAAAAACTTGAAAATTTGAAAAATTGGAAATTGGAAAAATTGTAAAAACAACATAGCCTATTTTACTCCAGGGGGTCCCAGGATTACCAACCCAAAATTTCGTTGCGATCGGTTCAGCCGTTTTTGCAGTACCTGGGAACAGACGGACACAGACATTTGGTGAATTATGGTAAGAATATTATATATATATATTATTATTATTATTATTATATTAATATTATTATTATTATTATTATATATTATATATATATATTATTAATAATTATATTATATAATAATATTAATTATATTAATAATTAATGATATATAATATATGTAATTATTATATAATTATATTATATATATTATATATTATATATATATTATAATATATATATAATATTATATAATATAATATAATTATAATAATTATATATTAATAATTATATTATATAATTATTATATTATATTATTAATATTATTATATATATATATATTATTATATATTATATATTATATTATTATATTATATATATATTATTGTTATATTCTATTATTATTATTATTATTACATAATATTATTATTTATATATAAAATATATATATAAATAATAATATAGTTGGCGTCAGGAAGGGCATCCGGCCATAAAAAAAAACATTGCCTCAAACAGGGAACCATGATTGTCATGGGGCCCGCAAGGCTAACCCCCGCTCCAGTGGGGAAAATGGCCTTAAAAAACGATCATTCATTCATTCATTCATATTCATTCATTATTATTTATATATATTATATTGTAGCGGTTGCCGCTGAACATACACAATTGCCTTACACCTGCCGAGGACGCAACCACGGAGCGATCGCTGTGCCGGGCTCGCCCAGACCGCCCGGAGATGCTCAGTCTCGCCTTTCCCGGGCATGCCCGGACTCGCCTTTCCCGGGCTCGCCCGGCCTGTCCGGCGACACCCAGTCTCGCCGTTCCCGGGCATGTCCAGGCACGCCCGGCCCGTCCGGCGACACCCAGTCTCGCCGTTCCCGGGCATGTCCAGACTCGCCCAGGTCTCCCGGACATGCCCAGTCGCGCCTTTTAAGGGCAAACGCTCCGGCATGAGATATTCGAGTGCTTGTATATAATGCTGCCCGATAAACGGGCTTTTCAGAGTACCCGAGTTGATTTGATGCAATAAAGAAACTCGGACGAATTCCAGCTTTTTGTCGCGTCCATTCTTTCGATTCGAGTTGGAGCACAGCTCCTTCATTGGTGACCTACCGACATGGACACGGCAGTTGCCCTCAAACTGCCTACCTTCTGGTAGGCTCACACGGCGGTTTGGTTCGCCCAGGCGGACTCCCAGTTCGCCCTGCGAGGCATCACCGCCGACGACACCCGCTTCCATCATGTGGTAGCAGCACTCGGCTCAGCCACCGCGGCCCGCGCCCTCAGCCTCCTCCAGCAACCGCCAGCCGCTGACAAGTACGGCGCGATCAAGAAGCTCCTCCTCGACGCTTTCGCCCTCTCATCGGCGGAACGCGCACGGCGCCTGCTCGACCTGCCCGAGCTCGGCGACACGCGCCCGTCCGAGCGAATGGATTACATGCTCTCGTTGCTCGGGGAGCACGCACCGGATTTTCTTTTTCAAGAGCTGTTCCTCCGTCAGCTGCCTAGCCAGGTACGCCTCGCCCTGGCAAGCACGCAGATCATGGATCCCCGCGCCCTCGCCAGGGAAGCCGACAAGATCTCCTCGGCAGGCCAACGCATCGGGGCAGCGACCTGGAGCCCGCCGCCGTCCGAAGCAACGCCCATGGCACCCGAGCACCCAGCACGGTCGGCGGCCGAACTGCCGGCGCAATTGGCGGCCGCTAAGCCGCGCCGACCGCCTCCAACACGACGACCGGGGCCTACACCTGACCAGGCGTGGTGTTACTACCATGCCAGGTTCGGACAAAAGGCCCGGACATGCCGACCCCCGTGCACTTTCGGCAAGTCGGGAAACGGCCGGGCCGGCATTCATTACCAGCCATGAGCGCCGGCCACACGGGCAACTTACTTTTTATCAGGGACAAAGCGTCCGGACGGCGCTTCCTGTGTGACACCGGCGCCCAACTGAGCGTCATACCCGCCTCCGATCAGGACAGGCAGTCCGCGGTTTGCGGCCCCTCCTTGGTGGCGGCCAACGGATCGGCCATCCGCACCTACGGCCCGCGCAACGTCACCCTCTGCTTCGGCAGCCAGCGCTTTCATTGGACTTTTGTGACCGCAAGCGTGCCCTTGGCTCTGCTGGGCGCTGACTTCCTCTGCGCACACGGGCTGCTGGTTGACGTCAAACGGCGTCGCCTCGTCAACGCCGAGACCTTCAGCTCCCTGGCATGCACGTTGAGCAGTTCCGCGCCGACCGAGCTAGCATGCACCCTCCCGGCGGCGAACGAGTTTGCTCGCCTGCTCGCGGAGTTCCCGGCCCTCACGCGGCCGACGTTTTCGGCCGCCACGGTACGACATGGTATCGAGCACCACATACCAACTACGGGCCCGCCGGTCTACGCCAGAGCCCGCCGCCTCGACCCAGCCAAGCTCGCCGTGGCCAAAGCCGAGTTCGACGCTTTGGAACACCTCGGCATCGTGCGGCGCTCCGATAGCGCGTGGGCTTCACCACTTCACATCGTACCGAAGCTAGGGGGCGGATGGCGCCCATGTGGCGACTACCGCCACCTTAACGACGTTACCACCCCCGTCAGGTATCCGATCCCGCACATTCAAGACTTCTCCGCCCGTTTGGCAGGACGGGTCATTTTTTCGAAGATCGATTTGATACGGGGATACCACCAGGTACCTGTCAGGCCGGCCGACGTCCCAAAAACGGCCGTCATCACGCCGTTCGGCTTATTCGAATTCCTTCGAATGCCATTTGGCCTCAATAACGCGGCCTACCACCCCCAAGCCAACGGGTTGTGTGAGCGGTTTCACCGCTCCATGAAGGCCGCACTCATGGCCGGCCTTCAGGACGACGGTTGGGCCGCCCGGCTGCCGTGGGTCGATTTGGGCCTCCGCACGGCCCCCAAGGAGGACCTCCGGGTGTCCGCCGCCGAGCTCGTCTACGGCCAGCCGCTCCGCGTCCCGGGCGAGTTCGTGCCCGACGCTACCAGTCCCTGGTCTGCTGCACACCAGCGCTCGGACCTCCAGGAGGCCGCCCGACGATTTGCCCCCGTGCCAACGTCCCGCCACGGTGGCCCCCAGTCCTATATCCCCCCGGCGCTTCGCACAGCGGAGTACGTCTTTGTGCGTCATGACGCACACCGGGGGCCACTCCGGCCGCCGTACGACGGGCCCTTCCGGGTCCTGCGACGGGGCGACAAGTCCTTCGTCGTCGACTTCGGCGGCCGGTCGGACCGAATCTCTGTGGACCGCCTCAAACCGGCGCACGTGGACGTCGACCGACCACCACGGTTGGCCCTTCCTCCACGGCGAGGCCGCCCCCCGTCCACAGTTTCCCCCGCTCGACCACCCACCACCAGATCGGACCCCCCCCCCCCACGACCCTCCAGGGGTCGCTTCGGCCGGGTCATCCGGACCCCCCTTAAATTGACCCTGCCGGTGCAGGTCGATTCTGGAGGGGCGTGTGTCGCGGTTCCCGCTGGATGTACACAATCGCCTTGCACCTGCCAGGACGCGGCCAGGGCGCAATCGCCATGCCGGGCTCGTCCGGACGGGCCCAGACGCACCTCTCCCGAGCATGCCCGGACTCGCTGTTCCCGGGCACGCCCGAACCTCCCGGGCACGCCCGGTCTCGTCTTTCCCGGGCATGCCCGCTCTCGCCTTTCCAGGGCTCGCCCAGAGCGCCCGGGCACGCCCAGCCTCGACTTGCCAGGCCGCGTCCAGGACGCCCGGGCATGTCCAGACTCGCCTTTCCAGGACTCGCCCTTGACACCCGGGCATGCCCGGTCTCGGTTTTCCCGGGCAAACGCCCCGGCATAAATGTGTATATATATTGCTGCCCGATAAACGGGCTTTTCAGAGTACCCGAGTTTGATACGTGCATTAAAGCAACTCGGACGAATTTCCGTCTTTGGTCGCGTCAATTCTTTCGACTCGCGTTGGAGCACAGCTCCTTCATTGTTATCAAATGGGTTGGAGATCTTTGTTTTTGTTTACAATACAAGTAAAAGCAGACTAGGACTTAAGATGCTGATTATTTGACCATTTAACATCAAACAGGACTCATGGAAAAGCAGGAAGTGGTATTTCCTACAGAGAAACTGCAGTGAATTGTAACTTTAAGACTAAACTAACCCATCATGGGTAATCACAGGATTGAGAGCCGGGCAGTGTCCATATGACGATGAAATCTGGAACGATGTTTCTTCCCATTGTTCAGGTTGCGTGTTGTGCCTCGGTGAAGCCAATTTTTTCCGTTTCAATCACCCGGCGCAAGCACGGAAACTACGCCTGGTCAAGGCTGCAGGTGAGGGCCCTTCACTGAGCTCCTAGAGCATCTTCATTACATTTTACTCATGTTCCTATGGCGTACGGATATTATAAAACTCACAAATATGTTTGCGATTATCTATATGTTCAAAATCTACACCGGTGCATCATCAATTGGACACATGTGACGCTTCGATCCGCTGGTAGAACATTCTTGGTTGGAGCATTATATGTTTGTTCTACTCTTGGCACAAGTTTGTAAATCTTATAAGTTCAGGAAAATGTTTTGCAAAGCATTTGCAATATTGTACTTCTTCATCTGCTTCTTCTTCTTCTCTGATAAGTCTTCTTTTTTTTTCTTTTTTTAATTATTATTATTTATTTATTTATTTATTTATTATTATTATTTTTTTGCATACAAGATCGAGGCTCGTGAAAGAGCGAACATTAATCACACAGAAAGACAAACAGACACAACAAATAACATCGGGAGCGGTAGACAAGATGGGGAGAGAGGGGGAAGGACACAAACAAAACATTTGAGAGCAGGGACCGAGAGACATGGAGACATCGAGAGATCTGTGGGAGGGAGAGGGCTTTGGGAGGGAGGCATGTGAAGGGGGGCGGGGGGGGCGTGGGAGAGGTATAAACATATGGACACTGCCAGGACTTCCAGGAAGGAAGTTGGAATTTCAAACAAGGTGGATCTGGGGTGAATTAGTGGGGGTAGAAAACATCAAGGTTTTGGATGGGGGAAGATAAGAGATGGTGGTGAACAGCTGTTTTAAAGACCTGGAGGGTGGAGTGGGATTGAAGGGAGTGTGGGAGTTTGTTCCAGAGGCGGGAGAAAAGAGGAATGAAAGAGTGAAGGTGAGCAGAGAGCCGAGATTTCGGCAGTTTAACCATCAGAGGGTTGCTGGCAGATCTTGTGCGACCTGTAGGAATATTTGGGGGACAGAGCACAGAGAGAGCTGGGGGAGCAAGGCCGGAGAGGATCGGTAGAAGACAGAAAGACCACCTACCTGCCTGCGGTGAGTGAGTGAAAGGCCCTCAGAGATAGCTTCATCGCGGTAGCTTCCAATGATTTTGAAAGCTTTGGATTCAACAGCGTGAAGCCGAGCAAGGTGTGAGGCAGGAGCACCAGCCCATAGGGAAGAACAGTATTCCATTGAGCTGCGGATGAAAGCCTTGTATGTGGTGAGGAGCTCAGGTGTGCCGAGGAAGGACTTCGCACGGCGGAGGATGCCCAGTCGGCGACTGGCTTTGGAGGCCAGCTTGGAAATGTGGTTTTCCCAAGAAAGATCATGGCAGATAGTGAGACCCAAAAGCTTGAGCGACAGAACTTCTTGGAGAGGATTGTTGAGAAAGTAGATGGGAGGGTTGTCCAGTCGATCTTTTCGGAGAGACATAGTAAGAGAGTGAGATTTGTCAGGATTGAAAGACATGTTCCACTTGTTTGACCAGTCTGTGATTTTGTCCAGGTCTTCAGAGAGGGAGGAGGCTGCAGACTGCCGATCTAAGGGAAGAGGAATGGAGCGGCAGAGAGTGGAGTCATCAGCAAAGAGATAGAGAGGATTTTCCAGAGAGTCGGAGAGATCATTGATAAAGACCAGAAAAAGCACAGGGCCCAGAACACTGCCTTGGGGAACTCCAGCCTGAACAGGAAGGGGAGATGAGAGAAATCCATTCAGGGTCACACGTTGACTACGACCAGAGAGGAAGTCCGCAAGCCATGCATGGAGATTTCCATGGATACCATAGGAGGAGAGTTTGGTGAGCAGAGCTGGGTGCCAGACCGTATCGAAGGCACGTGATATGTCAAGGGAGACAGCTCTGATTTCCTGTTTGGCATTGAGGACCTCCATCCATTGTTGAGACAGCAGAAGCAGCATGTCCAGAGTAGAGTGACCTGGTCTGAAACCAAATTGATGATCAGAGATCAAGCCATTGGAGAAGAGGAAAGATTTCATATCCGAAGCAATGATGGATTCCATGACTTTGCTGATAATTGGGAGCAGGCTGATTGGTCTGTAGTTGCAAGGATCTGTTTTTGCACCTTTTTTGTGTAAAGCGGTAATGTTAGCTGATTTCCAGGATGCTGGCAGATGACCTTGAGCAAAAGATAGGGTGAAAAGAACAGAGAGAGGGTGAGACAGAGCGGCAGAGCAGGATTTTAGGACCCGTGGGCTGATGCCGTCTGGTCCAATTGCAGAATCAGAGTCGAGGTTTGACAAAAACTCCTCCACCTTGTCAGGAGAGAAGGACACAGAGCCCAGGAGCAGTTGGGTTCGACTGGGAAAGGTGGGAACAGAGAGAGATGGGTTTGGGACTGAGGATTTTGAGGCAAACACAGAGTTGAGGCATTCGGCTTTGTCACGTGCGATGTCAACTGTGTGGCCATTTGAGGTAAGGGAGGGGATGGAGGGGGGAACAAACACCAGAAACGGATTTGACCACATGCCACCAGGATTTGGAGGAAGGAGACAGGTTTGAGAGTTCATTCTTGAGTGAGGAGAGATAGTGCTTCCTGGCACTCCTGAGGGTAGACACACACTTGTTCCGAGCTTGGTGGAAGGAACTGAGATTGCCTTCAGTTGGATTAGCCTTCCCTGAGGCAAAGGCAAGTTGTTTCAGGGCAACTGCCTCACCACAAGATTCAGTGTACCATGGACGGGAGGAAGGGTAAGACAACTGAAGGCGAGATAGGATAAATCTGTGCATGAGAGAGATCAGTTTGCTTTGGAAGAATTCCCAGGAAGAATTGATGTCAGAGGCAGTGGAGATGGGAGACCAATCCAGACGATTGATGGCTGCTTGAAGACCGTCCCAGTCGGCCTGAGTGAAATGCCAGACTCGTCGACGCTGAGGAGGCTCTCTGAGAATGGCCAGAGAGATGTCCACTTTGACAAGCACATGATCAGAAGAACCGATTGGAGCAGAAGAAGAGCAGCAGACATTAGCAGGGAAGTTTCTCATAACCAAGTCTAGAAGAGAAGATACTGCATTGGCTGAGATCCGGGTCGGGAAATTGACAGATTGTGTCAATCCCAGTGAGTCACAGAAGTCCTTTGCTGAGGTGCCATGACTGGTGAGAGAGGAATCCATACCCAACCAGGTGGCATGATGACAGTTGAAGTCACCACATATGAGGAAGAGAGAGTTGGGATGAGTGGATAGAAGTTGGTCCATGTTGTCAGACAGTGAAATGTAGATGGAGTCCTCACTGTTTGGGGGACGGTACAGAACACATATGAACAAAAGGTGGGAGCGGAGAGGAAGCCGTAGCCAGAGGTACTCCTGGGGGTGAGGAGGAAAGAGGGCAGTGCAAGGAGAGTGAGGGAGAGTTTTTGAGAAAGATAGCCACCCCACCACCACGCCGAGGCTCAGGTCTATCATACCGGAGGAGGGAGTAACCAGGAAGAGATATTAAGGAATCAGAGACATCTTGAAGGAGGAAAGTCTCTGTTAAGCAGATCAAGTCTGGATTGTCAGAAGCAACCTGTATGGAGAGATCAGTCTGGTTTGAGCGAAGGCCCTGGATGTTTGAGGTCCATACCGTTAATGAAGAGAGAGGGGGAGCATCGGGTACAGGACAGGGGAGGGGAGGAGTAGGGTAAGATGAAGGATGAGAGGGGGAGGTAGGGAGAGCAGTTGATAGTGTGTCAGATATTGCAGAAGAGTTCCAAGAAAGGGAAGGATGAGGAGGATGAAAGGTTTGATGGTGAAGGGATGAGGCACAGTGAGGGGTTGTTTGAGGGGGAGGGCAGAGGAAAGTAGAAGGTTTGGGGGGGTGGAGGTATGAGATAGAAGGGAGACGAAGTGGGGAGGAGGCAGCTTGGAGGAGGAGGGGGGAGGAGGGAGAATTGGAGAGGTGGAATGAGTTGGAGAGGAAATTGAGAAAAGCCTTTTAAATAGGAAGAAAAACAGCTTGTTGTAATATACCATGAATAAAACACAGAAGGGGAAAGGTTAAACATATTTAAATAATATTTAAACAGAACTGTGAACAATCTTATATGCACAAAATACCAACGGGGGGAGAGCCGAGAGGGACCACCACGAGTCACGTGAACAGGGCAAACGGTGGATGGCAAGGAGATAATGGGGGCGGGGCGAACAGCACACCTGGACAGAAAATACAGGATGAGACAACAGTACACGTGGAGAAAGGAAAATAAATGTTTTTGGTTGTTTTTTTTGGATGTTTTTTTTTTGGGGTGGGGGGGGGGGGGGGTGGGGATTTAGAACGTTAGACAGAGTATTATGTTCGGGGTAGAGGGAAAAACTAAGAGCCAAGCAAAACACGCTTAAGTTAACAAACACCGATGGGGGTACAACTACAAGGCCACACACGAGGAGCAGAACACGATTAATTAATTACGAGTTACAGGAAATTCAAACCAAAACTAACTATAATCAAACAATATCGCATGGACGATAAAATAACGAGTTGAAATTTGACAATCTATCTGGGGAAATGGGGGAGAAACACGTGGTCGAAGAACGAACGAACGAATAAGAATGAATAAACGAATGAGCACAGAGAAGGTTTTTTTTTTTTTTTTTTCTTGAGTTGAGATTTACATAAGGAAGTAGGCTATGGGTGAAAAGACTGGGAAAACAGAGAACGAAAGTTATTGGATCACAAACGACGGACCGCTGAGAGAAAAACAAAGCCTCAAGGTTGTACAGTGCACACTGTACAAGGCCTCAAGACACGACACGAATTAACACGATTTTCAATACAGGTATGAAAGATTTGCACCGAAAATCTTCGTCGGGACAATATACGTACATACACCATAAAATAAATACAGTTATAACGAAAATACAAATGGGAACAATTACTTAACTTCGATTTCGATGGAGAGCGTGTAGAGCTGCGAATAAACGAACCCTCGCCAGCAAGACCGGAAACGGAAGTCAAGATCCAAAGAAACATTCTTTGGAGTAGCCCTCATATTATCATCTATTTTTACAATGCAGTACATGGGTGTCGTGAGCTAACATGCCATCATATTCAGCTCTGTTAATTTATTTTTTTTGTATACAAGGTCTGTATACAAGATTTGTAAACAAGCTCGTGTAAGAGCTAACATTGATCACAAAAAGACAAACTGACAAACAAAACATAAAACATATGATAAAGGGAACGGGAGAACAAGATGGAGAGCAGGGACATCTGGAGATTTGTGGGAGGGAGAGGCCTTGGGAGGAGGAGGCGTGGGAAGGGAGGGGGGTGGGAGACCTTTTCTTCTTCTTCTTTTTTGATCTCTTCTTCCTTTGAAAGTTACCACAAAAGTAATGACTCTTTTTGTCATTAATGATGGTTAAAAAAACTGATAGCCGGTACAAACAGTGAATGTACACTCTCTCATTGAGAAAAATATGCTTTTACATGAATTTTGATAAAATCACAGCAAAATACTTGAATAAAGAAACAAATCAATTGGAATAAAATATATTTTTTGCTATTTTCATGTCACAATTCATCTTGAAGACTTCATCTCAATGTGAGTCTACATTATTTGGCAACTTTCTATTGTTGATAGATGACCAGATGTTCTGTGATCGACGCACGTGAGTGTAAAGTTTGAGATGCTTTTGGAGACATAAAAAATATTATGAAGAAATCATAATAGGAAACATTCTTTTGAGTAGCCCCCATATTATCATCTATTTTTACAATGCAGGACATGGGTGTCGTGAGCTAACATGCCATCATATTCAGCTCTGTTAATTATTTTTTTTTGTATACAAGATCGAGGCTCGTGTAAGAGCTAACATTGATCACAAAAAGACAAACTGACAAACAAAACATAAAACATATGATAAAGGGAACGGGAGAACAAGATGGAGAGCAGGGACATCGGGAGATTTGTGGGAGAGAGAGGCCTTGGGAGGAGGAGGCGTGGGAAGGGAGGGGGGTGGGAGAGTAAACAAACACATGGACACTGCAAGGACTTCCAGGAAAGAAGTCGGTATTTCAAAAAAGTGGATCTGGGGTGAATTAGCGGGGGTAGAAAAGGTCAAGGTTTTGGATGGGGGAAGATAAGAGATGGTGGTGGACAGCTGTTTTAAATTTTGTTTTTTCGCCTTCATTAGCCACTATGGTCTCCATTCTGTCTGTTCTGTTCACAGATAAAGGTGCTGCGGGGCAGGATGATCCAGCTAGTGAAGTGCAGGCAAGGAGGTTGGCCATGGCTTGCTCAATTGATCGTGATGTTTCGGATTTCATGGCCTCCATTTCATGTGACTCTTCTCGAGGGTCGACTTCCCCTGCTGCTTCTTCACCCAGCACAGCCACAACCCAGGCTTCAGCCTCAATTTCGAACATTTCGCCGTCACTTAACGCATTCGTTCCCCCAATTCCTTCTCGTTCTTCGAGCTTTGTCACTCCTCCACTGGTGAAGGTCAACGGGGAACTACAGGTGAGCAACCATGAGCCCATAGCCTTCTTCGAGATGGGAAACAAAGAGCCTTGCAAGAGTGCAGTCGGAGTCAAGGCTAAGACCGATGATTCTCTTCTGGTACTGCGCATTGGGGAACTCTCCGGCTCAGCGGCAGACGTTTCCAAAGGGGGCAGAAGTAACTCAAAAAGTCCTCCAAGTCCAACACCGATGTCAGCAAGGCAATCGTCGAATGTTCCATCAAGCCCACGGTTACCCGGAAATGTATGTCATATTACTCCGACACCAGCTCCTCGAAGCAAAGGTTGTGAATTTATCAATTCAGAAACTACAGCAGCTTCAGCAGGGACTTCCAGACCTTCTACTGCAGTCTTTCTACCACCATCACTTCCTCGCTCACTACTCCGCCCCTCACTTTCTTTGCCACCTGTTCTTGGAATGCCACCTGAAGACGACAAGTCACCTCGATCACCTAATGGTTTACAAATGACTGCCAATGGACGACCTTTGGATTCCCGTCCACCGAGACCACAACCACGGGGTAATCGTAACGCCACTCCAGTCGGTCATAAAGGTCTTTCTCCTGCGACAAGTGTAACTGAAGGGCATTTGGCATTGAATAGGCCTCGTGCTGGGTCACTGAGTCCAAGCACTGCCAGGCGATGGGCTGTTCACGAGGAGTCTTGCGATTCTGGAAGCTTTGGACCTTTGGGTATCGGGTTGCGCGTTCGAAGTGGAAGCATCACAGAACTTGGAGGTGACGAGGACAAGCTAAAGGAATACCATCGCCGACAGCGCGAGGAGAGAATTCATGAGCAAGAGATGCATCGGCTGGTGAGATTTCACCTGCCTCAAAGTTTTGAAGACTTAAACGGTTATTTCATCTATTGCTGAGTTCTTTTTTCTATTTCTATTACCTATTTGTACTTCTGATAGGACGGTGCAGAGGTAACGCATTTAACTTTGAACTGTATAGTCTGGGTTTGATTCTTGGCCCGATTATAAACTGTTGGAATGTTACTTCGCAGGTCAGATGTTACTTCGCAGGAATGTTACTTCGCGCCGTCCCTCAGATGGACGTTAAGCAGGTTGTCTCGTCTACTAATTTGAGGAGGTTTATGTCAACGCTGTAGACAGAGCATGATGAACTGACCTTTATCCTATCAGCATCCTCATATATATATATAAACATGCACCTCGGGCTCATCTTTATTGGCAATTGAAACATCAGTGAAATGTCTAATTGTACTTCTCTGGGTCCTTGCTCAGGAGCAAGAACGGCTGGATAATATATTGGCCATTATTGCTGGAAAAGGAAAGGATATGTCCAAACATGGACCTGTCAGCAGTTCACCCTCCTCCAGGGCAGGGTCCCCTTTAGCCAACATGTCTCCATCACCCTTGGTGAGTTATAATTTAATGTTTCATTCTATTTATGCATTTGGCAATCTGAAATGCATATTAACATTTGTATTTAACTTAAGGGAAGGACGCACATGGATCTTTGTAGAGACCCCCTCCCAACCCCTTCTTCCCACCAACAACCATCCCATTCTGCTTCTCCTCTGTCTGCTCTGTGGAAGGTCTGTGTTGGTGTTAATTGCAATCCGTGACCGTATGACAAATCAGCTCGTTTTGATATAACAGTGGGGTAGGTGACATGGATAATAGCTGCTGAGTTAATTTTTAATAGCGCATTAAATGTATGTTTCCCAATGTTGCCATTCATCTTTTAAGTTTGCTTTAAATGTGCGTTTTACATTTGGGCCGTTGCAGGATCTTGTCGCAGGTTGTGACCACAGTGTGGTCATTCTTGTTTCTTTTCAGGATCACGGGAAAAACTATTTAAACATTTTTTTTCCCATGATCCTGAACAGAAAACAAAAAAAGTACACACAGCGGAATATGTGTTACCCTTTATTTGAAGCATTCATGAAAGGTCATACATATAAACGCTTTTATAATAAAATTATAGAGAAACAAAATCATGCCAGGTCAAAACAACGCACAAACGGTATATTGCTCTAATGGTATAATTACTAAATTAAATTATTGAAAATATTTTAAAAATATATAGTTAAATGATTGAAAATTGTAAAAAAAAAAGAAGAAGAAGAGAATTGGGGAAAAAGTTGAAAAAAAACCAAAAACTTATACATCAAATAATTAAATATTTGAAATATTAAAACAATTGAAAATGGAAAAAAGAAAATTGCGAAAAAATTAAATACAGGTGATTGGGGGGAAAAAATTAAACAAATGAAAATTAAATAATGGAAAAATTATTCCTCAAAAATTTGGGACACCATGCACACCGAGACTAAACATTTAACGCCTTGCTCCAGAAACCATAACAATATAAATTCCTGTATAAATTCATATCTCCCCACATTGTTTTTACTCTTTCCTCCCTGCAAACATCCGTACACTCCTTGCACTTTAATTTCTTCCGTCTTCTCTTATCCTTATCCCCATTTTATTCCTCATATTTAAGCTGTCTTCGACCCCTACTCACGATGTAAAATAATCTCTATAGCATTCCGGCAGTCTTTAAACACTGTTTTCAGTAATCTATTTTTTTTCCTCATTATCATCAACCTTATACTCATCCTCCTTTTCCTCGAACGTCATGATGGTTAGGGTTTGTTTTTTGTTTTTTTAACCTTGGTTTAAAACATGATTGCTTTTTTTTTTAACCTCAGCCTCAATTAGAGTCTGCAGATAGTAAAATTCAAGATTCTACCTGGAAGGCAAGGGGAAGTGAGCAGGAGATCGAGAAGACTGTGGATGCTGAAGGACTTCGACAAAAAATAATGGACATTGACAGCCAGCTGGAGGAAACTACTCAAGAAGTAAGTTAATTTGACATTACTATGCTCGATTATAATTTACACGAGTGCCCCTCTGGGCAGGAGTACCTTTCCCGACCCACCTTTGGTTGGCAATGTGCTAAGGTACTTGGAAATGCACTTTATAATTTTTGTCATTTTTAAAAGAAATTTTATTGATCACAACTCGATTTGTAATACCGGCTACCACCAAAGGTGGCGATATTTCCACCACAGGTCAATTTTTGAGTTGTCGGTGACTTCCATGTTTGCTCCATTGCAGTAAAATTCTGGAACCTGTTTGGTTAGCGCAACAAAAGAAAGAGTTGGAAATTCACGACCCTTCTTACTTGAGTTTTTGTCAAGGTGTTTGAATGTTTTTGACTCTTTGTAATCAACACATCACGTGATCAATTTTGAACCCTGAACATGAAGCTGGAGTTGGAGAGAGCGTTACTTTGTGGAGAGAGTGAGACCGAGGCGGCAAAGCTGCAAGAGGAGGAGGCCGTTGCCCGAAAGCTCCGTGCCATGCTCGCCCGCCTACAGCAGCGAAAGGACAAGGTGCTCCAGCAAAGTGGTTCGGCGGTTCGCGATGGTTCAACGACACCGTACATAAAAAGGCTCAAATGGATTTGCTGTTTAGTGCTCCGAAACATGCACATAGCTGGTGGTATTGGGTTCCCAAGTTCGAATCCTGTATATCCTGTATGCCACAACAATATACAGTGCCTTCAGAAAGTATTCACACCTCGTGACTTTTTCACATTTTGTTGCGTTACAGCCCGAATTTAAAAAGGATTACATTTTAAATTTTTGAGTGGTGAAGCTGCTTCATCATTTGGCGATGGCCAACCGTCTCTCAAAAAAAAAAAATGACGAAGAAGAACCTTTCAAAGCCACCGTGTTTAATTATAAAGGGTTCTAAATGGTTCTAAAGGTTTATTAAGGTTTCTAAAGGGTAATTATAAATTGTTCTAAAGGGTAATTCTAATGGGTTTCGTTCGTTTCTAGGCTTTGCCGATATCATATTTAAAATGCCAAACTGAACCGCTTCCTTCGGACACAGTTGTGATTTTTTTTTTGTCACCGATCCACACGAAATACCCCATAATGACAAAGTGAAAACTTTAGTACAAATTTATTGAACATGAAATGCAGAAGTATCAAATTTACACAAGTATTCAATCCCATAAGTCAATACTTCGTGGAAGCAGAGATTACAGCTTCAAGTCTTCTTGGGTATGTTTGTATCAGCTTTGCACATCTGGATTTGGAGAGGTTGTCCCATTCTCCTTGCAGATTTGCTCAAGCTCTGTCAAGTTGGATGGGGAGCGTCAGTGAACAGAAATATTCAAGTCTTTCCACAGATTCTCAATGGGATTCAAGTCTAGGCTTTGGGTGGACCACTCAAGGACTTTTACATTCTTCTTCTGAACCCATTCCATTGTTGCTTTGGCTGTATGCTTGGGGTCATTGTCTTGTTGGAATGTAAATTTTCACCGCAATCTAAGGTCTTTTGCGCTCTGAAGCAGGTTCTCCTCAATAATTTGCCTGTATTCGGCCCCATTCATTGTTCCCTCTATTCTTACAAGTCTCCCAGTCCCTGCCGCTGCAAAGCATCCCTATAGCATGATGCTGCTATTACCATGCTTCATGGTAGGCATGGTGTTAGATGGGTGATGAGCTGTGCTCTGTTTCTACCAAACATAGCACTTTTCATTCAGTCCAAAGAGTTCAATTGTCATTTCATCATATCACAGAATCTTTTGCCTCTTAGTTTGTGTGTCTTCCATGTGTCTTTTTGCAAACTCCAGGCGTGCTGTCCTGTGCGTTTTTCTCAGGAGTGGCTTCCGTCTGGCCACTCTCCTATGAAACCGAGATTGGTGAAATGCTGCAGAGACTGTTGTCCTTCCGGCAGCTTCTCCCATCTCAGCCAAGGAACTCTGTGTTTCTGTCAGAATGGTCATTGGTTTCTTGGTCACCTCCCTGTCCAAGGTCCTTCTTACCCGGTTGCTCAGTTTGGTCAGACAGCCAGCTCTAGGAACAGTCTGGGAAGTTCCATAATCTTTCCATTTCCTAATGATGGAGCTCACTGTGCTCTTGGGAACTTTCAACACTCCAGAAATTGTTTTATACAATTTGTACCCTTCCCAAGATCTCTACCTCCTCACAATTCTTTCTTGGACTTATACGGACAGTTCCTTGGACTTCATGGTGGAGTTTCTGCTCTGACATGCACTCTCAACTGTGGGACCTTATATATAGAAAGGTGTGTTTCTTTTGTAAATAATGCTCAATCAAAATAATTGGCTGCAGGTGGACTCCAATCAAGTTGTATAAACATTTCAAGGGTGATCAAAGGAAATTGGATGCACCTGAGCTCAATTTGAGTGTCATATCAACGGGTTTGAATACCTCTTGACTGACGACATATCAGCTTTTCATTTTTAATTATTCTGTAAAAAATTGTATTTATAAAAAATTCAACTTTTACATTATGGGGTGTTATGTGTCGATTGGTGACAAAAAAATTGCAATTTTTCCATTTTAAATTCAGGCTGTACCAACAAAATTTGAAAAAGGTCAAAGGGTGTGAATATTTCCGAAGGCAGTGCATACAGTCACGTGAAAAAGTAAGTACACCCTATGTAAAGTTTTGACTTTTTCAACATATTTCAACATACAGCTATTTGATCTTCATTTCAACAATATTGATAGATAAAGGTGATATAATATAACAAATATCATGAAACATTTACATTTTGTAGTCCATTGTATAATTTAAATAAACGTAAATGCAAATTTCGCATGTGGAAAAAGTAAGTACACCCTTGGCTCTTATAGGTGGTATTGCCCCCTTTGGCAGAAACAACCTCAAGTAGGCATTTCTTATAACTGTCTACCAGCCTCTGACATCGACTGGGAGAAATTTTTGCCAACTCCTCCATGCAGAATTCTTTCAGCTGTGCGGTGTTTGAGGGGCTTCTTGCATGCACAGCTCGTTTCAAATCCCCCACAACATCTCGATGGGATTTAGATCCGGGCTTTGACTTGGCCATTCCAGAACCCTCCATTTCTTTCTTTTCAGCCATTCCTTGGTGGATTTATTGGTATGTTTACGGTCGTTTTCATGTTGCAAGGTCCACCTTCGGTTGAGCTTCAACTCTCCGACAGATGGCCTCACATTGTCCTCAAGCACCCTCTGGTACAATGAAGAATTCATAGTGGATTCTATGATGGTGAGCTGCCCAGGCCCTGATGCAGCAAAGCTGCGCTAAACCATAATATTTACACCACCATGCTTTACAGTTGGTATCAGGTTCTTGTGGTCAAATTCTGTCTTTGGTTTTTGCCAAACATGTCTTCTGGTACTGTGGCCAAATAGCTCTACCTTTGACTCATCTGTCCAGAGCACATTGTTCCAGAAGTGCTGGTCTTTGCCTCGGTGTTCATTGGCAAACTTTAGTCTTGCCCTGATGTTCTTTCTGGACAGCAAAGGTTTCCTCCTGGCACACCTCCCATGTAGATCAAATTTGTGCAGCCTCTTTCTAATGGTAGACTCGTGCACTTTGACATCAACAGTGGCAAGAGTTACCTGTAGGTCTCGTGATGACATTCTGGGGTTCTTAGAGACTTCTTTCAGCATCTTTCCGTCTGCTCTCGGGCTGAACTTGCTGGGGCGGCCTGGCCTGAACAAGTTGGCAGTTGTTTGGAATCTTCTCCACTTGTAGATGATCTTCCGGTCAGTCGAATGATCAATTTCAAATTGTTTGGAGATCTTTTTAAATCCCTTCCCAGTCTCGTAGGCATCTATAACCTTCTGTCTGAAGGCCTCAGGGAGCTCTTTTGATCTAGGCATGGTGACGCAGCACACTTCAACAACAAAGAGCAAACCAAACTAAATGTCTGAGGTTTAAATAAGACAGGTTCCTCCAAGATCCTCTCTAACGATGTTCTAATCATTTGCACCTGAGCTGGGGCACCTGATTCTAATTTTAGGTATTTGAAGTAGTGATAAATGTAGGGGTGTACTTACTTTTTCCACATGCGAAATTTGCATTTATGTTTATTTAAATTATACAATGGACTACAAAATGTAAATGTTTCATGATATTTGTTATATTATATCACCTTTATCTATCAATATTGTTGAAATCAAGATCAAGTAGCTGTATGTTGAAATATGTTGAACAAGTCAAAACTTTACATGGGGTGTACCTACTTTTTCAAGTGACTGTATATATGTGTGTACGTATATATATGCATATATATGTACATAGACATACATACAGTGCTTTTAGAAAGTCTACAGTATATATTTATATATATGACGGGTTGGCCCCCCCTTTGGAACTCAAGAAGAGGCACCTTGAAGCAGCAAATGAGGTTTAATGAAAAATCGAGCAAACACAATATTGTGGAGCACGCCTTGAAATCGCAGGGCCCTGTCACACAGGACCTGCAAGTCCAAGCCACAGTAAAAACTCAGCAAAATACAATTTGTTGTATACATGAAATAACAGAAAAAACGCTGCGCTAATTATGACCTCAGACAAGAGAGGGCCTTTGAAGACACAAAGAGGAAGATATTTCTCAGGCTATAATTCCAAACGAGTTGGGCTTTCCAAGGCCCAAGGATGTGTTCCCATAATAAAGTTCAATGGGGTTTACATTTGGCAGTAAAACACGTGCAAATCAAAGGAACAAATCAAAGGATACATCTTACATCATCCCCTGTTCGAGGTTAACTTACAACTATTCCCATAACTTTCTTCCTTAGAAGATGGTGAAAAAACGTCTGCAAGGTTGGATTTGACCGAGCCGTGAAACAACATGTTTTGCATTGAATCTAGTTTTTTTTGAAGCAAGCAAAAGAAAGACACAATTAAATATATATTTCTCAGGTGCCCTGTGTCACGTGGTGTGCCCCCCATGGCCCCCCATGGCCCCCGACATGTTTCTCCCTTTTGTCTTTACGACAACTCTTCGGAAAGACAACGTATTACCCCAGGGGGTCAGCATCTCCCCCCAGTCACATGCCAGGTGCGCCAAAGCGTCACGCATGCTCAGGAAGGGATACCGGCCCCTAATTGTGGCCGTCCGACATTAACACATAAATTGCCAGCCATAATTCGCGACGAGGACGCCTGGTTAGGAGATAGCTGCCGCCCGGCCGGGTTCCGAGCCCCCCTTCCTCCAGCGTGGGTGCGACCCAGTCGCCGGCCTGGTGAGGGGCCCCCCTTATGCAGGTGCGGTCCTCGCGAATCAGGGCAAACAATCCACGTCCAATGCCATCAAGCCTGGCACATGTGATTGTTCTGTGGGAGAGAGGGTGGCAC
Organism: Myxine glutinosa; assembly: GCF_964187855.1. NCBI lineage: Eukaryota > Metazoa > Chordata > Myxini > Myxiniformes > Myxinidae > Myxine > Myxine glutinosa. Next base: position 949,365 of record NC_136267.1, on the reverse strand, counting down.
ATCCATCATCACAAATCTCCATCTCCTCATAGTCACAAATCTCCATCTCCTCATAGCCTGCATCAACGTCAGTATTCATAGTGTCGGGTGCCTTAAGCTGAAACGACCCCAAATTGCTTACTACAGGTGGTGTAGGTGGTGGTGTAAGTGGTGGTGAAGGTGGTTCTCCCGGATATCCCAGATATTTGTTTGCCATCCGCTCCTCACTACTTGCATAATAGCAATAGCTCTTAAAGGAACCTACACTACTTAAATCACGGGTAAAAGAATCCCAATCCCAATGAAGTGAACTAAAATCATAATCGTCATCAGAATCCCACGCATCAGCGCCATGAGACGATAGAGTTGGCCGGTTCGCCGATGGCCTTTGGATCCTTCCCATGTAGCGAAAGAAACATCTCGGTGGTAGCGGCGGATGGGGTCCATCCTCTGAAACATTTTCTCACACACACCATGATCAAATTCCTAGCCCCCCCAATTATGATCAGTCAATGGAGAAACTCACTACATTTTCTCCATCCTGCTCTGTTGTCTTCCTATGTGCAACCATCATTTTGTAAACACATATTTGTAAACATATTATCCACTCATTCATTCATTCATTCATTCATACCATAATTCACGTTATTAGCAGCTGGTAGTTAAATATCAAAATACATCAACTGGTATTCTTCCTTTGATAACCTCTCCCTTATCATATTCAAGCGAATTTCGCACCAGTATAATCCACTGGAAAAATATTTCCTTTCCCTGCGCTTTGTCCTCGGTTCTAGAACCTAGAGTCAACCATGTAGAGTAAACATTTATTTACACATCTTCCTAGGGGAAATTGCCCTATCACCTCCCCTTACGAGTAATAATTCAATTGCCCAACATACCTGATGGAGTTCTGTTCACCTGGTCTGCAGAGCTATGATCCAATCTGCGCCAGCACCCAATCACCTCTTCGATTGGGGTAAACCTACCTGTGGCAATCTAACGCAACGTTATTAAACGAAATTTACAACTTTACATTCATTGGTCCCCCCAGGGCAAGCCAACCCTTGCATCACCTTCTTATCACAAAAACAACAGTCCATAACCAACCACTTTCTTTTATTTCCTGCCTTTACCATTCACTTTTTCCAACCTTCTCCCTTTTCTCAGCAAATCCTGCAGATTCACTTGTCATTGACAAATAATTCATCTGATCCGACTTTCCTATAACTGGCAGACAGACAATGGCAAGCCACAAGCCCCAACCCTACAAGGCTCCAGCTCCCATCCAAAGGACACAAACTCCCTCAGACTGGCATAATCACTTTGCCAGCTTACGTACGAACCAAGACTGCAAACAAATAGTTTTCCAATAAAAATCAATTGTCACCCTATTGCACCATATTGGCAGAATTCACTTCAGCTCTCTACCACTTGTGTCGAGTGGTGCCCCAAAATGACATTGCACGAACCCTTTCAATACCTGTCTAAACCTACTGCCATTTAACGACGCTTCCCAGATGACGGTTCCCCATACACTATTCTGGCACAAAATTGTTGCATCCCACAGATGCCACGATTATTTTAACGAACCCATTTTCCTAATCCACCTGTTCAATTCTCATTTCACCTTAAAGTCAATCCAATGTCCTCTAATACCTCTCTTAGCATCCCATGCACCTGTTGCAGACACCTGTTTTAGCCTCTGGCCCAATAGCTGCCCAATAAACAAATAATAAAAAGAAATAACCTGATCTATTTATTGAAATAAAACGAATTCTCATGTTGGTCAATTTTCTCACCCACTGTGACTCTCTCGTCAATCCTGCCATCCCATTCCCCACCACATTTCCAGCGAGGATGACGTCACTATTTCACACCTTTCCTCCCTTGAACAGCGGGAGTCCTCCAAGAGATGCATTCCGATGTAAATCACTTCAAAGCTCTCAATTAGCCCTCCCTGGAATCGCACCTTTAACATTACCGGCACCGCCCTTTCTTGGTTCAAATCCTACCTCTGACAGACACAAATCCTCCAGTGCTCCCCTCTATCCTGACGGACTGCATCACTGAAATAAAATCCTGGCTTCAAATCAACTTCCTCAAACTTAACTATGATAAATCTGAAATAATCGCATCATCTTCCTTCAAACTCAGAGCACACCGACACAGTATACATCAAACATTGGATTCATATTTCCACAAAACTCCACCACTCTGTTAAATTTAAACATGCCCAATAGCCAAACATAAACAAAGAGGTTCCAGCGAGCTGTGACCTCCATAACTCTAAACAAATCCACTGGCACTTTTAAAACAAACCTTCCCAGTCACTTACTAAAATAAAGTGCAGCTCGTCCGTAGATATACGTTAACCAAGATTACATGAGACTTGACAACAATAGTACTGCCCCGTGGAGCAAGGCATCAGAGACAACTCCCCTCTCCACCTGGACTTACCCCAGGTAGAATTTGGCTACCTACAGAGAAAGTACCTGCACAACACATTTACAAACCAATTCGTCCCCTCGTATTAGGGGACATCACAAATGTTCCACCACAATTCACAGCAGGTGACCACCCACCTGCCTTCTGTCGAAGTCCAGTCCAATTTTCTGAGTTTCCATTCACAGACAGACACAGACAGACAGACAGACGAACCCCAAACGTACTAACAGGATGGTCTCACAGAGGCCATTCCATTCAAATCTGTAGGCTGCCACGATTCTTCCCGCCAGGACACACCATCATAGTCACACTCACACATCATAGAGTCATCATAGTCACACGACACGTCAGCAGACACAGTGAATGACATTCGACACCATAACAGACACCGCAGACACTGCTCCTCCTTGATCCATATCTGCAGACGCAGTCAGACACACCCAGTCGGACAGACAGACTGGCTCCACATTACAGCTGCAAACATTTGATGAACCGAAATGGCAACAGCTAACACCAAATATTTATTGTCCCCCTTTCAGGGAAGTCAAATCAACCACCATTAAAGCACAAAACAGAAAACGACCATATACTCAGAGTATATACCATATACTCAGAGTGAGACCCGAAAATCAAGCAGACAGACCGACAATCGAACCTGTCTTTCGACACTGCAGAACGACAAGTCTGCAGACACTGAGGGAGTGACATTCGACCCCCAGTAGACACCGTGGACACCGCTTTGGTCCACACCTGCAACTCCATCACGCGCCTCCAACTTCTTTTTCGGCGCATCGATCAACACAAATGTACCGACGCATCTTATATTCTACACGTTGCTATCCAACTTTTCGCCACAGTCCCATCACAAACAACATATCTCTCGCGGCATGCATGGCAGGAATCACACTCGCATTGCACCAACATGGAATTCGAGCACATTCCATAGCTGCGAAAATATTGTGCTGGACAAGACATTATTATCATCGACTTGCGCTTTCACACGCATGGCAAAGTCCACGGATGTACAAAGTCGAAGTGCCCTCTCCCTTAATTGATCCACACTGCACCTCGGCACACATCCTCAGATAATTAAATACATGTTTTAATCCAAGCGTGCATCCTCGCACCCGCTCCACCACCACCTTCCAACCACCGCAGGTGCACCTGAACTCCATGGCACACCCGCAACTCCCTCAAAATCAGTGTTCAGAGACATGACTCCATGGACAGCCAGAAAGCCAGACAAATACGGACACACACACACAGAGATAGACACAGGTGGGTTATCGCCTGCATTCTGTACAAATTCCATGTTCCTGCCCATAGGTCGGCCCATCAAGTGTAACCCCTTTCACGAAACCGTTTCCTCCGATCTGGAGAACGACCGAGAGAGCTCAGAGCTCCCGTCCTTAAGTATCTCCCTTTATTCAACGCATTCTGCAATCCCAAGTCGGCCAAATACAAGCCCCTACCTGCCGTTGAATAAACACCCAGTCGGTTGACAGCCTATCATCTTTGACTTTTACTCCCATTCTCCCTTGCTATATCTGGAGAGCCGTTAATGTGGGGATGTAATTGAACACTTGTTTTAAAGCCCTGTCTACACATGCTCTCCATAAAATACTCATTATTCCCTGCCAATTTTCCCCAGCAGACTGAGTCCCACATGGCATCTCAAAATCTAAACTGATACCTTTTATTTCTTCCCAAATGTACTTAATCAATTTTCACCTTCACAACATATATTATCATTCCATCATACCCAATGTGGTCAGGTCGCAACAACAGGATATCTCACCCTTGACCTCTGACTCAAAATGCATACTCATCCAATACATATATACAATTCACAAGTGGCTGGTACTCCTCCGGATTGCCTAACTCCTGTGGGCGATGTAGGGAACCCCTTGTCAACTGTCAATCACACATCAATGACACACATCCATCCGCATTGCCTAACGCCTGCAGGCGATGTAGGGAACCCCTTGTCAGTCAATCACACGTCAATGACACACATCAATGACACACACACAATAAACACAAATACACGCTGTAATGACAGATCATTCATTCCCTTATACACACATACCATGTGACTGACACTTCATTCTCCATACAATACAGTATAAATTCATGCACACTCCAATCCTACCTACCTGTGAACTTTCCTGGCCCCTTGCTGTGAGCCTATCCATCCCCTTCAGGCTCACCTGTTGGTTTCTACCTGGATTTCTTTCTTCCTGTGCTTTATCTGCTTTGTCCTCTGCCCTTGAAGGCTCAGCACTTCTCCTGCCTTCCTCCTATCTGGTACCTGCGCTCTCCTCCCAGTTTAATTTATCCTTCTCCAAAAATCACATAAACATTTCCTATTTCCACATATAAGAAATCACCGATATCTCCCTTGAGATACAAAACAGAAACGCTTCCAACTCTAGCATCCCCAAAGTCTTCCTTGGAAGCATGCTCGACAATGCAGCACCGCTTCCACTCAGCACACAACATACATGTGCTCACTCCAACACATCACTTCAAGCCACCTCATCACTCGCATTGTTCACGCACGCGAATGCGTCCCCTGCTGTGCACCGCACGGGATATCCGCATTCCCGTCTGATTCCCTCCCACCTCGAGGTTCCCCGCGAGGCAGCTACCCCGTTGCCCCGGCAACCTGCCTGCACGTCTCGGCTCGCGTGTTCACAGCTGGATTCCACACACCTCGTACATTATAATCCTCTCTGTTTTATTTCTCCAGATCTAACCTCATCTCTTGTCCAGAAAGAGCTAATTCCTGCTGCCTGTAGCATATATTGGCAGAACCCCCTACCTTTAGGTAAAAACATACTGGATGTGCATGCCTTAGATCCTGGAACAGGACAAAGAAGGCCTTAGGGGTGGGGATTTATCAGATACACACATCCAGTGCGTAGCTTAACTTACTTATCCAAGCCCTCGCCGGGGGTCTAGTCAATACCTATGACCTATCCTTATCCTTATCCATAGTCTTATCCTTATCCACCCACGCCTGGGCTAGTCTTCTTCCCACGCCGGGGTCTAGTTACCTACTCCCACGCCGGGGACCTGAGGGCTATCCCTCTAGGGCTATCCCTCCTAACCTAGGGCGCCCTCCTTGCTCGATTCATCAATCCACTGGTTCTCTGCTTCAATTTGGTTCGAGATACATGCTCAGGTACAGTCGACAAGGTTCCCATACATCCAAAGGGAAGGAAAGAGGCTTTAATTTTAGGTATGCAAATATGCTTACCTCAGCCCAAATGGTGCCAGCGCTGGCTTTTTTGCCTCTCCCCGACCTGAGGAGCGTGGCCCCCCTCGACATGCACCTGGATGAATCCCACTCCTGACACCAGATGACGGGTTGGCCCCCCCTTTGGAACTCAAGAAGAGGCACCTTGAAGCAGCAAATGAGGCTTAATGAAAAATCGAGCAAACACAATATTGTGGAGCACGCCTTGAAATCGCAGGGCCCTGTCACACAGGACCTGCAAGTCCAAGCTACACTAAAAACTCAGCAAAATACAATTTGTTATATACATGAAATAACAGAAAAAACGCTGCGCTAATTATGACCTCAGACAAGAGAGGGCCTTTGAAGACACAAAGAGGAAGATATTTCTCAGGCTCTATTTCCAAACGAGTTGGGCTTTCCAAGGCCCAAGGATGCGTTCCCATAATAAAGTTAAATGGGGTTTACATTTGGCAGTAAAACACATACAAATCAAAGGAACAAATCAAAGGATACATCTTACATCATCCCCTGTTCGAGGTTAACTTACAACTATTCCCATAACTTTCTTCCTTAGAAGATGGTGAAAAAACGTCTGCAAGGTTGGATTTGACCGAGCCGTGAAACAACATGTTTTGCATTGAATCTAGTTTTTTTTGAAGCAAGCAAAAGAAAGACACAATTAAATATATATTTCTCAGGTGCCCTGTGTCACGTGGTGTGCCCCCCATGGCCCCCCATGGCCCCCGACATATATATATATATATATTTACAAACAGTGCCTATAGAAAGTCTACACCCCCTTTCAAAATTTTCACCTTTTGTTTCCTTAGAGTCTGGAATTAAATTGCCTTAAATCAAACTTTCTCCACCTTCATTTACACATCATAACCCACATTTTCCAAGTGAAAAACAAATTCTACAAATTTCAGAACATTAATTAAAAATTAAAAATGAGAAGAATATCTTGGTTTTATAAGTGTCCACCCACCTTATAATAGCAATTGTGAATTAACTCAGATGTAACAATCAACCTCCACTTGTGTTTAATTATAGTGACTGATTATTTCAGAATAAAATCAGCTCTTCCTGGAGGTTTCTTCTGTTGGGTAGTGCATTTCACAGCAAAGAATCAACCATGAGCACCAAGGAGCTTTCAAAATATCTCCGGGATAAAGTTGTGGAAAGGGACAGATCAGGGGTTGGGTATAAAAATATATCAAAGACATGAATATCCCTTGGAGCATAGTCAAGACAATCATTAAGAAATGAAAGGTGTATGGTACCACCAAGATCCTGCCTAGATCAGGCCATCCCTCCAAACTGGATGACCAAGCAAGGAGGAGACTAATCAGAGAGGCCACCAAGAGGCCAATGGCAACTATGAAAGAGCTACAGGCCTTTATGGCAAAGACTGGTCAGAGTGTGCATGTGACAACAATATCCCAAGTACTCCGCAAGTCTGGCCTGTACAAGAAGGAAGCCACTACTCAAAAAAGCCTACCATGAGTCCCATTTAAGGTATGCAAAACAAACACTCCAGAGATTCTGAAGCCATGTTGCAAAAGGTTTTGTGGTCTGACGAAACCAAGATGGAACTTTTTGACGTTACGTTTGGCACATACCCAATACAGCACATCACCCAAAGAACACCATCTCTACTGTGAAGCATGGTGGTGGCAGCATCATGTTATGGGGATGCTTCTCATCAGCAGGGACTGGGGCACTTGTTGGGATAGAAGGGAAAATGGATGGAGCAAAATACAGAAAAATCCTCAAGGAAAACCTGCTGCCCTCCGCAAGAAAGCTGAAATTTGGACGGAAGTTTACCTTTCACCATGACAATCGTCCGAAGCATGCAGCCATAGCTCAACTGGAGTGGCTGAGGAACAAAAAGATAAATGTCCTTGAGTGTCCCAGTCAGAGCCACAACCTAAATCCAATCGAAAATCTGTGGCATTGACTTGAAGATTGCTGTCCATAAACGTTCCGCATGCAGCTTAACTGAACCTGAACAGTTTTGTGCAGAAGAATGCACAAATATTGCCCAATCAAGGTGTTCAAAGTTGGTAGAGACCTATCTCAACAGACTCACAGGTGTAATTTATGTCAAAGGTGCTTCCACAAAGTATTAACTCACGGAGTGGACACTTATCCAACCAAGATATTCTAGTTTTGTATTTTAATTAATTTTCTGAAATTTGTATGTTGTGGTGTGGGTTACGATGTGTAAATAAAGGTGGAAAATTCTGATTTAATGCAATTTGATTCCAGGCTATAAGGCAATAAAAGGTGAAAATGTGGAAGGGGTGGAGACTTTCTATAGACACTGTATACATCCGACCCAATGCACCAAACTTCAAAAGCTGCTCCTGAAGCAGTTTCTTAGCAAGTGTCATCCTGGGTGTTTTGCCATCCTTATCTCAGCACTAGTTGGTGCAAAAATTTGGAAATTGGCCATGCTCACGTAGTCTTTGCGAAGGATACCATACAGTTGATTTATCATTCATCTTCGAACCTCCTTGTTTTGAATGTGTTATAAATCTAAACCCCTCCATGAGCCTTAGATTGATTGCAGAGGGGATTGAAGAAGGCTAAGAGATGCTCCATTATTGATCTAACTCTGGTATTTTATTTCCTTCTTTGCCCCTGAAGCTTCTCTCTTGTCCTTCTGGAATTTCATCTTCTTCCTCCCAAGGAGCGCATGAGGCTTGAGGCTGAGAGGCAGCGGCTCGCCCGATTGCACTCCGTGCTGCGTGATGCGTCGATGCAGCTCGAGTCTTGCCCAGAGGCAACGCGACCACAACTACAGCTGCAGATCAAAAAGGTCTGTGCAGAAGAAGATGACGTCCATTGTGCAAGACTTAATGTGTCTGGTCCATCATTTTTTTTCCATCTAAATATCTGTCAGGCATGTCGTTTAAGGGTCGGTAAGGTCAGTCATTATTTTGAATGAACTAATTGGTAATTTTAAACGCACAAAATGGAAGATTTGTTTCCTTCGCAGCTTCAAGTAAAATATGGCCGATGATGGACTCGTTTGTTTTTGCAACGGATCGGTCACCAGTGTTGCACCCATCACTCCCTGCCTCTCTGAGATGTTTAATGACAAGGATCTAGCTTGTTGCCCCTTAATTTTCCAAAAAAAACCTTTTCGACGTCACACACTTCCAAGAAAATGAGCTCCCTGTGTCTGTGTCCTTATAACTTTGCAATGACAAAGGAATGATGTCTAAACCTAGACCATCTCTTCCACCATTGGCAGTTAAACGTGTTCTTCAAACACCGCTTACCCTACCCGTGTTTTCTCAATTGTTTTTCTGATTCATCTTTCCTCCATCACACTCCTTAGGAGTGGGAGAAATGGGAAGGCAGTGTCCGCGCCTTTGAAGACCAAGAGTTCCGCCAACTTGAGGCTGAGAGCAGACACGAAGAGGACGAAGAAGCAACTTTGCGAAGTCTGGTGGCCCAGCTAGCTGAGAGGGAAAGAAGTATTGCACGGCGGAAGGTAACAAGTCCGAGGATTGAGAAGTATTTTTTGTTTCAGTTATTGTCTGAGTCCGGCCCTGCTTTATGTCCAGTTACTAATTATTCTCTAATGAATAATTTTGTTGGCTCTCTATTTATTTATTTTTCATTTCCAGATTCTCTTACATTAATCCAGGGTGATGGGCCTTGATCGCTGTGATGAAGGCTTCCCACTTAGGAGAAAGAACACTGAATTAAACACTGAATCTTAACCTTGAATTATTGCAGACACCTGCGTTGGCCTTTTTTGAGTTTCCCAGCATGCAGCATGCTCCTGATATTGGAATTTCAGGTTCAAATCCCATTTAACATGTTGATTTATCCAGTCTTTTATTGTCCTTGTAATGCATGTGAACGTACACTGATGTCTCCTTTTATCTTTGTTCTACCTTTGATAACGGCACAACCTCCTCCATGAGCCTTAAGACTTAAAAATAAAAATGTAGATCCAAAGTTGCATCTTTTGCGTTTTCCCGTTCTTCTTGTGGTTGTGCAGATGTCTGGGTTTACTTCCCCCGCCTCCCCCCCCCCCCCCCACCCCACAATCTCAAACGTCTTTCTCTCTTCACCTGCATCGCTCGGACCAGTTTCTTCGGTTCAACCAATATTAATATGGCTCTTTACATCCGCATGCAGTCATGGAGATGTCCAAACTCTTGCATGTCTTTTCGCTCTTCCCACACAGGAGAAAATGGTGACATTGAAGAGGGAGGGGTGGCAGTTAAAACGCGATTCGGAGCAGGAAGAAAACAAGTTGAAGGCGGAAAAATGTCGCCTCCTCAAGCAGCTGCAACGGGTGCAGTTTTTTGTCATTTATTTAAAAATCTCTTTATCAGTGATAACACATAAAATATCATGTGAATAACCTGCACCTCATTTTAGTATCATTAAGGCTCCTTTAATTGAGGTTTAGTTTTTCATGTATGAGCCACAGCTTGTGTCCCCATGGTTTCCTGTCTACTCCATATTCTCCACATTATTCACAATCTATTTTTCTCTCTCCATCAATGGCTTCAATCCCATCTTGCTTCAACCCCCACATCCCCACCAATCCCACCTCACCCCAACTACCTCCCACCCCACTCCTTACCTTCCTGTTTTGCCAAACCTCTGTTAGATGCTTCATTGAAATTCCACTATCTGCAGGTGAACGGAAACTGCGCTTTTCAGAAAAGTGCTTTATCAACCATGAGCAGATACAACCTGGGAAATCAATTCATGTCTTCATCATCCCACAAAGGTAAACAATCGATACAATATTCTCCGTAGGCGATTCTGTGAGTCTGTCTGGGGGTGTGGCTATACCTGGTCTGGGAGGGGCTTCAAAAACAAATATCCACCATGTTGTTTACTCGCACAGCTTTGAGGCCTCTTTTGTTAGGCCCGTGGTTTCTTACTCTCTCACACAGTTTTATTTAAACTCTAATTCGATATCTCCTTTCATTTTTCACAGTCGCTAACATGGTTTTAGACTCGGTTGCAAAAAACGGGAATATAATTATTAGATTAAAGTTACCGTTTATAGAACAAAATGCATTTTCAAAGGCCTGTAACATAAAGGTCATTCATTGAGTCCCCCTCACGGCTTTATCTCGACTCTAATTCACCATCACAGTCGCTGGGATGGTTCAAGTCTCAGTTTCAGCTAAAGTTGAGAAAATGGGCGACATGTATTCCAACAGCCGTTTTGCATGTGTTGACTGTTATGTGGGCACGGGGAAGGAGAGAGGGGAATGAGAGAAGAGAATGATCGAGGGAAAGGAGAGGGGGGAAGGAGAGAGGAGAGAACGTTCCAAGGACTTCGTTATTTTTTATTATTACTTAGTAAAAGTACAGCGACTGAATACTGATGTTCGGGATCGAACCAAAGTCTAATTATATTTTTCCATATCCTTTTGGTGGATATACAGAGTTTGTTGAAAGCGAGTCAACTCTTTTCCAACCATGGAACTAAACAATACAGTACTTCAAAAATGTACATAATAATGTAAACTAACTATGGAATACAATATTTATTAATAAAGTTTGGTTTTAATCTATTTTTACTTTATGAAGCGAAAAGTTTGATACTTTCACGTTTAAAAATGAAGAAGGGTCATGGCTCCATCGGCCCACAATCGGCCTCTGATGTGCATTTTAAGCCTGAATAAACACGTCTTCTATCATAAATTACTTTTTGAAGAAACAAAGGTACATTTTGATTACAACTCAAGCAAAGAAAACCAGGCAATGCCTGTTTCGTCGGAGTGATTATACACCGCCCAAACAAGATGCGTTTCATAGCTAAAGGAAATAAAATCGTGAAATCTTTCATAATTTTTTTTCGCATGAGTTTTCAAGGCTGCATCGTGTTCACATCCGGGATTAATAAACAAACTCCATTTCACGTGTGCATGGACATGTAATTCACAGATGTAAAATAAATAAATAAACACAGACGGGAAATTGCCGAGAGATATTTTTTCGTTCTGATTTTATAAGCTATGTGCACGTACACATTAAAGAAGTTTATTTGAAATCTTTAATTTAAAAAATGTCATTTTGTATGATGTAACGAAAAGAGTAACTTTGGTTTTCGTGGGACAGAAAGGTACAATGTAATGTTCTTATACACTGTCCAAAATACTTTTTTCCCAGGGACTTTTCCATTTGAGCTGTATTCTTTATATCGTCGGAATGTTTCATTCTTTAGACGTAGTCACAATAAAAAGTTGCAATTAGGTACTCTGCACTTGGGGAGAGGGGCGGAGCTTCGTTTACGTGTCGCCACTCGCGTTTGTAAATGCTGTATCCAAAATGAATTAAATAATGAGGGAACAGAACGAGCCCGCTAATGAACGTTAACACAGACTTGCACGGGATGCTGAGCAACAAAGACATTGGAAGGTAATGTGTGCTCAGCAAACACATGCAAAAGCAGCTGTAATGAATCCGGATGAACTTTTGGATAATATTGTTGAAGATCATCATTCGGTGCGAGTCCGATGACGTCACCATGCTTGTACTGTTCTGCGAAACATTTCACAAATGAATGAACAGGACAAGGGGCGGATTTACACTGTGTTACTCCAAGAGAAAAGTTCAATTACCTCTTATATTTGCCGTACCAGCTCGATTATAACAACTGCCGGAGTGAGGGGGAGGGGGAGAGGAGACTGGAGGGGGGGGGGGGGGGAAGAGTAGACTCGGGGCGAGGGTGGGGTGAGGAGTTGTGGTGGGGGTGGAGGGTGTGGATGAGGTTGAAGACTTGGAGTGGGGAGGAGAGGTTGAGGGTGTGGATGAGGTTGAAGACTTGGAGTGGGGAGGAGAGGTTGAGGGTGTGGATGAGGTTGAAGACTTGGAGTGGGGAGGAGAGGTTGAGGGTGTGGATGAGGTTGAAGACTTGGAGTGGGGAGGAGAGGTTGACTCCTTTGGGTTTGGATGGGTAGGGTGAAGGCTTGACCGTGAAATGTGATGGAGAATTTAACAATTCCCTGCATGTCTTGTTTGGTGATCATGTTTTTGTCTCTAACATGACAGACTTACGGGGGGCCCGAGATTTGATGCTGTCCCTCGACTCACTCCGCCGTTGTGGTGATGCTGGTAGAATCAATCATCAGTTCGATACTTTGAGCCTGGAAAGCTCAGATAGCCAGGGAACTAGTCCTTCACCTGATGATCAAGGCAGGTAGGTCATTACCCACTCGATCAGGTCTAAACAGTAAGAGGAAAAACTTGTTCATGTCCCTTTAATTCCATGGCTGAGAATCTAAGTATCTTCTGGTCATAAAACATTTGTTAATCACAGACAATTGGGCTCACAGAATAGCTCAGAGCTCAGTTGTCTCGTCTGGGTTCGATCACCCACCTGACTACAAACCTTCACCTGATGCTTCTCTGGTGATTTGGTTTATCAATGAGCATACCGTCCTTCGGAAGGGCATTCATCTGGGGGTGCCCCCCATCTGCTGGCATTTGCTGGTGGGATGTGAATATCTTCCCAAAACAAATATTCCATGAGGTGTCAATACCATGGACAAATACCAAATCCCTACCTTGATGAGGTGGGCTGGGGTGGAACTGCATCAACAGCAGAGCCAGATCATCAGATAAGATGCAACCAGCATGTAGATGCTGCATATGCATGAATGAATGAATGAATGAATGAATGAATGAACAGACAGTTATTGACAGTCTTGTTATCTCACCACAGCACAAGTGGTGTTGAGGGGTTGAGGATGCAAGAATCAGAGTCAGGTTCAAAGGTAACTATGAAATCACCGCTGATGCTCTTTTGTAGCTTTGATGTCAATGTGCTTTCTGAAGTCGCTTAGTGCAGGTAGGGATTTGGGTTTAAGGAAAAACACGTCTTCATCCTGCTATGTTCGGCTCCAAACAACTGGTTTAGCAAATCCTCCTCAACCCCATGAATTGCCTTTGATCCCTCACCTCTCCAGTACTTCCACCGAACCTTCAACCTGCCCTCATCCAGACGGACCTGCTATGACTGCGTAATCATCTTTATTAGCAGAAAACGCCGTTTTATATGACCAAGTGGAACGTTTGTTCAACATGTTTTTCGCAGGAAGGAGACTCTGAAAAACTTGCTTTTCGAGCAGAACTGGAGGCTCGACTCAGGCACGTGGGCACTGCAGGGGGCCTACCCAACCCTCATGCTGGAGTCACAAATTGGGAAGAAGCGAGAGATGTTCGACTGAGGGAGAAGCAGAAAACACAGGTGTTTGCAAAACACCTTTCATACTGATACAATTGCTGATAAGTGGTGATGTAATTGTGATAATGTCATCACCCTCCCCATAGCAGATGGTATTGCATTTGGGTCTGTTTGTTTGTTTGTCTGTTTGTTTATCTGCACAAAATGTTAGTAGGTGTATTGATTACATTCGACCCTTTAGAACCCTAAGTCTCTTTACGACCCATAAGACCCTCCTGAACCTTTACAACCCTGAAACCTATTAAGACCACAAAAACCCTAAGGACCCTGAAGACCCACAAAGACCCTATGACCCTTAAAACTTTTAGGACCCCTAAATTCCCTCAAGGCACCTAAAACACTTTAGCGCCTTTATAACCATAAGGCCCTTTGATAACCCTTGAGACACACTTTATAACTCAAAGACCATTTCAGACCCCTAAGACCGCTTCAAACTCCAAGACCCTTTAAGACCTTATAGAATGCCAACACCCTTTAAGACCCACCAGAATCTTAAAACCTTTTAAGACCCTATAGACCCAAAATACCTTGAAGACACAAAAGACCCCGAAGACTCTTCAAGACCCAGAGGACCCTGAAGACCCAACAGACCCTTAAAGACCCAAAATACCCTAAAGACACGTAAAGACCCAGAAGACATCAAAGACCCTTAAAAATGTCAATGACCCAGAGGATCCAGAGCCCTAAAAGACCCTGAGGACCCAAAGGCACAAAAGACCCCGAGGACCAAAATATTAATACCACAAGCATCCTGGCTAGGGTCTGCATTCTCTGATTGCTCTTTCTTGTTGTTGTATGGATTAACGATCTAATCAGTCCGTAGCATTATTTCACATCACATTGGTGAACTTGTGACCTTAGGAGGTCCTCCTGTTAGGTGAAGGTGTGTGGGCATTTTGTTCTAATGAATACGGAGTGATAATCGTTGTCACCAACACCACCACCACCACCTAGGCAAGGCCGCTTACACGCTACCTGCCTGTACGGAGCGTTGATTTTGACCTGCGTGCTCACATTGAGGCGGGTGGTCACGCTGTATCTGCATGCAGTCACCTCTCCGTGACCTGTCACACCTGTCGTGGTTCACTCACCAAAATGGGAGGCCGGGTGCGCTCCTGGCGTCGCCGCTGGTTCCTGTTTGACCGCCTGCGTCGTACGCTTTGTTACTATGCTGGTACATTTTCATATTTTTTTGTACATTATAGCTCCTGGTGGAGCGAAAACATTGATGGGCTGGGCGAAGGTAACCAGAGATTGGTGTTCGGACCACAATATACAGGT
Source organism: Myxine glutinosa (assembly GCF_964187855.1). Classification (NCBI taxonomy): domain Eukaryota; kingdom Metazoa; phylum Chordata; class Myxini; order Myxiniformes; family Myxinidae; genus Myxine; species Myxine glutinosa. The sequence continues at coordinate 934,177 of NC_136267.1, read as the reverse complement.
AGTGGACAAAATAAATGTAAACACCAATATAAAATCACTTAATAGGGCATTGGACCACTATTTGCGGTCAGTATGGCCTGCATGCGCCATAGCATAGAGTCCACCAGCATCTGGAATTCTGCAGGAGGGATGTGGGACCATTCCACAAGAAAGTCAATTAGATCACACCTGTTTCATGGATATAGAAAACACTGTCTCAGGCTTTCATTCCAGAATATCCCATTAATGCTCGATTGGGTTCATATCTGGTGACTGAGAAGGCCATGACATATGGATAACATCAGTGTCATGCTCATCAAACCACACGTGCTCTGGGGATGGGGGTATTGGTAGGGTCACCTATTGCAGCCGTGCTAGCTATAATTCCAGTGCACTCCATAGGTATTGAAACCGTGAAGTCAAATTTGTTTATAATCTGGATTTGAGATAAAAAGATGAATATGATCCACCACGCGGTGACTCGGGTTACCGTGGTAACCCGGGTTACGCCGTGACGCCGCCATATTGATTAACCCAGGTTACCTCGTGAGATACGGCAATTCTCAAATCAGGGCCATTTAACAGTAACCCGTGCTCTCGTGAAGGCTAAAATGACCCGGAACATCCACACTGGGCATGCAGTTCTTCAATAAAGTTTGTTTAGATGTGATACCAAATTCAACAATCAAAATAAACCGGGAAAATAATGCCAATACTGGCGATCCAATCGGTTGCGTACACGACTGTACCAGCGTAGACCGGCCCCAGTATAATTATAGACACTGCACGACCTCGTACTGAACTGAGTGATCAATCAACAATTATGGCACGCGCACGTGTATTGCATGGAAACGTGCTTGTTCTTGCCAAAAAATATGGGTACACAAAGGATTTTCCTATCACGCGAACCCGGGTACACTCCCCCTAAAATAAATAAATAAATTATTTAAAATGGTCAAAAATCACGGGGCAACCCGGGTCACCACGTGGTGGATCATATGAGGCAATAGTACAGAAGGTCAGCTTTTATTTATTGGTATTTCTATGTACACTACTCACAATAAGTTAGGGATATTGTGGGAGTGAGTTTATTTTTTTTTTATAGGGGTTCGGGTTAGGGTATTGAAATCAAGAATGCTGTGTTTTTTCACACTCATTAATAACCACAGAATTAGGACCAACAACTTTTTTCAACATAATTAATACACAAAATCAACCACACCGAAGAACCTGCCAACATCCCTAACTTATTGTGAGTAGTGTATATATTTTTTTTACCATTGTAGAACAATAGCACTTTTTATGTTCAATCACCCATTTTAGGTCAGCATAAGTATTGGAAAAGATTAACTTACAGTAAATTAAAGTAGTATAATAGTATTTGTTGCATAATCCCACGCATGCAATAACTGCATCATTACTCCCTGGCGGGAGTAATGCATTCGATCGTGTCCGTCCGTGTGTGTGTGTGTGTGTGTGTGTGTGTGTGTGTGTGCGTGCGTGTGTTCGTGTGTTTGTGAACAAGATATCTGGAAAAGTTCTGAACGGATTTGGATGAAAGTTGGTGGGATGATTGCACTTGGGATAAGGAAGAATTGATTAGTTTTTGGTGAAGCTCAGGATATTATTCCGGATCCAGGAATTTTTTTTGGGAATTTTTTGAGGAAATATTTATTCTATTTTACTGCATTGAAGCTTTTATTCTTATTCTTAAATGATGTTTTTCTCCTCCAATTCCGAGATATATCAAAATAAATTCTCTGACAGTTAGGGCCTACTTTCTTTTACATTTATTGTTTTGGGGAGAGGGGATGTTAAACAAAACGTATTATTCCAACTAAACCCACGGCGGGAGTATGCGCTCTACTGAGTGGCGTTCTAGTTGATCCTGTGACCTGTTGGCATCACCAAACTCTTGGTATCTTCCTTTGAGATGCTTTGCCAAACCTTTACTGCAGCCATTTTCAGTTGTTGTTTGTTCTTGGGGGTTCCTGACTTTAGTCTCCTCTTCAGCAAGTGAAATGCTCCATTGGATTTACACCATGAGATTGACTTGACCAGTCCAAAACCTTCCATTTTTTCCCCCTGGTGAACTCCTTGGGTGCGTTGGCAGTGTGTTTTGTGTCATTGTCTTGCTGCATGGCGAAGCACTGCCCAATTACTTTGGAGGTATTTTCTTGGACATACAGTGCATTCAGAAAGTATTCACACCCTTTGACTTTTTCACATTTTGTTGTGTTACGGCCTGAATTTAAAATGGTTTAATTTGAGACTTTTTGTCACTGATCTACACGCAATACCCCATAATGTAAGTGGAATTTCTTTTTTTAGAAATTCTTACAAAATAATTAAAAATAAAATCCAGAAATATCTAATTTACATAAGTATTCAAAAGCGCATTTGGCAGCGATTACAGCTTCAAGTCTTCTTGGGTATGTCTGTATCAGCTTTGCACATCTGGATTTGGGGAGTTTCTCCCATTCTTCTTTGCAGATTTGCTCGAGCTCTGTCAATTTCAATGGAGAGCGTCGGTGAACAGCAATCTTCAAGTCTTTCCACAGATTCTCAATGGGGTTCAAGTGTAGGTTTTGGTTGGGCAACTCAAGGACTTTCACGTTCTTGTTCTGAAGCCATCCAGTGTTGCTTTGGCTGTATGCTTGGGGTCATTATCCTGTTGGATCATAAATCTTCACCACAGTCTAAGGTCTTTTGCACTCTGGAGCAGGTTCTCCTCATATCAAGGATTTGCCTGTATTTGGCTCCATTCATTGTTCCCTCTATCCTTACAAGTCTCCCGGTCCCTGCTGATGAAAAGCATCCCCAAAGTGTGATGCTGCCACCACCATGCATTACGGTAGGGATGGTGTTAATGATGAGCTGTGCTCGGTTTCCACTAGATGTAACACTTTGCATTCAGGCCAAAGAGTTCAATTTTCATTTCATCATATGACAGAATATTTTGCCTCAAAGTCTCAAAGTCTTTCATGTTCCATCTGGCCACTCTCCCATAAAGTTTAGATTTGTCAAGTGCTGCAGAGACTGTTGTCCTTCCTGCAGGTTCTCCCATCTCAGCCAAGGAACTCTGTAGTTCTGTCAGAGTGGTTATTGGGTTCGTGGTCACCTCATTGATCAAGGTCCTTCTTGCAAGGTTGTTCAGGTTGGATAGAAGGTCAGCTCTAAGAAGAGTCTGGGTAGTTCCATATTCGGCCCACATACCGAGCCTCACATCGGCATTTAAACTCATAGTACAACCTAAAGGTTGACTGATCATATCAAACAGCATGTCCCTCTGGCGATTCGAGGAAAGAACTTGGTAGTTAGGACCCAACCAGTGTGAGCATGTCGGAACATTCAACGACCGCCGGCCATTTCCTCTTGTTCTTCTGCCATTGCACGGCACTTGGCTGTCAAACCTGTCTGTACAGACCAGTACAATGCAGATATGTTCAAGATATTGAGCAGAGGTCACAGTACGTTACATCTATGTATGCTACAAGCAATCTTCATCCATTCCACAGACCCTCCATTGTGTCGTCAAAAGAAATTGGTACATTCTCTCATTCTCTTTCAACCTGAAAAGATTAAAGGTGTTGCCCTGAACCCTTTTTCATGGTATGTCTGCAAATGGTGAGTCCTCGGCTTTGGGGGAACCCCATCCCCCCTCCCTCCAAGGTGTTGGTGCAAATGGTGAGTCATCGCTCTCAACTCTGCTTCAGCCAATCGGAGCCAGAAATAGTGGTGACTGAGCCAACCAATCAATGGGTGTTCAGATTACCAATTACGTCATGACTGATGATCCAATCAGTGTCAATCTTACATAGACATGCGTATATATATATATATATATATATATATATATATATATATATATGCATGCTCCTTCACATCCTTCTTTCTCTTGCTGTGCTTTACCTTGAGAAGTAGAGCATGAAAAGCTTCGGTTATTCTTATTATGTTGTGTTTGTTTTCTTGTATTTAAAGTTCTGTAGTACCAAACATTTGTCCATAAAACTTTGTTCCCGACCTCTACTGGCTCACCTCTGTACTTCTTGGCAAATTCTAATCTGGCCTTTCTATTTTTGGTGCTGATGAGAGGTTTGCATCTTGCGGTGTAGTCTTTGTAATTCCGCTGTCGAAGTATTTTCTGAACGGTAGATTGTGATACTTTCAGCCCTGCAATCTGGAGGGTGTTGATGATGTCATTGACAGTTGCTTAAGGGGTTTGCTTCACAGCTCTGATGATTTTGCCTGTCATCACCTGCGGTAGTTTTCCTTGGCTAACCTGGCTGTTGTCTATTGCCAAGTACTCTCATAGAATATCCAAATACAGTGGAACCTCGACTTACGAGTGCCCCAACTTACGAGTTTTTCGAGATACGAGCCGTCACTCTGGCAGTTTATTGCTTTGAGATGCGAGCCGAGATCCGAGTTACGAGCTTTCGCCACCCGGTCACGTGGTTATCTTGCCGTGAACGTACAGTATCTCTGTCATATAGCGCTAATGATATATAACGCCGCCGATAATGATATGATAATTTATGATAATCTATGCAGCACGACGTGGTACTCACGTCACACAAGGCGCCTTTGCCGGCGCAAAACGGCTCTCTCAGGGTCAAACTCGGTATCGTTTTGAGCGCACGGTTCAGACCTTCAAGAAAAAGTTTATGTTGTAAAAATCGAGCCACGCGTTCAAAAGATATGACCGGTTTTGTTCGCCGGCACGTCGGCGCTCGAATCGAATCGAGTTAAAACGAACACTGCCGTTGTCGGGTCCGTCTGAGACAACCACCGGGCCTAGAACGCTGGGACCGGTCTCGTTGGATAGGCCTGGATCAGATCTCGAAACGCTGGAAGCTGCACCTCTCTGTGATAATCTTGTGGACCATGACAAGAGATCGTGCGACACGTGGTTATCATGCCGTGCAAGTACAGTATCTCTGCCGTCAACTTGTTCAGAGTGCCGGCGATAGCTCGCCTTCTCTTTGTGGAAAACACGGTGAGATCCTTAACATCCAACAACTAATGGGACGCAAACGGGGCGCCCAGTTTAGCGGTACACACATTGATGAATCACCCTGCCTGTGATTCACCCATGACAGGTTATAGCTGGGTCGGGATTCAAACCCAGGCTGGACAGTTTAGAGTCAAGTGTGCGTACCTCCAGTCCAGGCCATCCTGCCAACTTGTATGCTGCATACAGGTGAAATATAAAGCGCGAGATATTTTTATATATACTGCATATTTAAAAAAAAATTGGTGTGGTTTTTGGCGGGCTGGAACGGATTAATAGCATTTCAATGCATTTCAATGGGGAAATTTGATTTGAGATACGAGCAATTTGACTTACGAGCTCGGTCACGGAACGAATTAAACTCGTAAGTCAAGGTTCCACTGTACCAAGAAAGAAAAACTGACATTCTGTATTATTGCCTCCTTTTCATCTTTTGATCTCAAATCCAAATTTCTTGAGTATATGGAAATAATAACAAATTTGAAAATGGAAATAATAACAAATTTGACTTCACTGTTCCAATACTTATGGAGGGCACTGTATAGGCAACCAGGCCTGCGCAGCATTTTTATGCATAACCCTAAGCGTGATGGAATGTTATTTGCTTAATTAACACCTGTGTGGAAGTCGATGCTTGGTGCCCCTCATTTACGCAGGTGTTTCCATTATTTTTTGTCCACAACCTGTAGGTCGTTGATCTGTATGGAGGAACCAGAGAGAGATTTTAGTATTTTTTAATGTAGAGGTCCAGCGAATGGTATGATCGAGATTTGTGTACTTGAGAATAATAATCTCTCTGTAGACCTTAGCTTTGGAGGGTCAGGTGGCGGGGGGGAGGAGAGGAGTGCTCAATATTCTGCTCACTCCCCCCTGAGTTGGTGGGCGGAACATGAAAAATGTATTTTGAGATTGATCGAGTGAGATGTTAGAAGCACCATTGCTTTGAATTGGCAGCACCTTGTCCATAATTGCCTGGCTTGGTTCATTCTGGTTGGTGATTCCTGTTTTTCCGAGGGAAGGGGTGCATAGGATGCAGAAAGAGTCACATGATAACATGAATGAAGCATTTGAACGATAGACTGAGGTGTAAGGCCTCCTATGAGTGCCTAGCAACAGTCCAAATTACTTTGGGTAGAAAATGTCTCGCTGGCTTTGATTACCAAATCGAAAATGAAGAAAACCTCCAAGGTTGATCTGAAGTTTGGTTCGACTCCCTTTGTCAGAGCTATTTCGTTCTTACACGGTATGCTCATCCACAAATACTCGGTCTCACTGTGCTGTACTTTCACATGCAGACAAACACGAGACCAAACTGAAGGGAGTCATCTACTTCCAGGCTATTGAGGAGGTCTATTACGACCACCTGAAGAGTGCTCACAAGGTCAGTCACAAATCACACACAACACTTGCACAAAACACGGTTAATTTGTAAGGTTAACTGATTGCCAATGGAACAGACTGTTTAGCAAATCAGTGTACAAGAGAGCAATGGATTGTGGGAAATGGCACAGCTCAAGCATTGAGAACAAGACCCACGTGTGGAAAGTGTTCGTTCTTTTCACCTCGTTATGAACACAGTGTCCTTGTGCGTTTTTTATGCCTCCGCCCCCGAAGGTGGCCGGAGGCACTATGTTTTCGGGTTGTCCCTCTGTCCGTCCGTCCGGGCTAAACCTCGTTTTTCTCAGCAACCACATGTACGATTGAGACGAAACTTTCAGGGTAGAAGTGACAATCATGCAGAATGCTTTTTTTATCATAATTGTAATGTCATAGGTCACGTGGTATGGTAGGAATCTGGGTATAAATGCAAATAATTAAAAAATTCTTTCTCAGAAACCGCTGAATGGAAAAATTTGAAACTTGGCACATTGTCATGTACTCCCAATGGGGAACAAAAGCACGATAATGATGACATCATAGGTGAAGTGGTATACCAGGGAAAAATGTTTCAATCGAATTCCTTATCCTAAAAATCTGAAATTGCATGCACATGATCGATGACCCATTTGTATTGAAATATTAAATTTATGACATCATAGGTCACATGGTTTGGCAGCCATATTGGATTTAACCTAAAACCTTAAAAAAACATCTTCTCCCAAACCACCCAATCGATTTACTCGAAACGTTACGTGTGTCATTGACTAGGCATGGCGATTAAAAGATGATCACGAAAACATCATTGGTCACATGGTGTGGCAGCCATATTGGATTGAAGGAAAATATGAAATAATTATATCTCCGAAAGCACTTACCCTATAAATGCGAAATTTTACAAATGTCACCTGACACTATTGTTGCATATAGTTTGAAAATTATAACGTCGTAGGTCACGTGGTTTGGCAGCCATCTTGGATAGAAAAACGAATCTATCCGATCAACATGAAACTTCACAAACGTGATCCCCGACCCATACATATGCAGAGTGTACATTTTTAAGGTCATATGTCATGTGGTGTGGCAGCCATATTAGCTTGAAAGTCGATATTTTAAAAAATCCCTTCTCTGAAAACCGCTTCACCGATCGATGTGAAACCTATCATGGCTGGTGAAAATGTGATACTTGAAAACAGATGAAGGGATGTAGTTGAACCATAGCGTGACAGAACATTTTGCTGTTAACCCTTTGAGCATGGGATTTTTTTTGGATAAAAATACCCCCGGTACGGGATTAATTTGTCATTTTGGTACGGGAATGCAACCACGTATTGACGATCTATTTATAGGCATAGTCGATGGCGTGTAGTAACGTCATCCGTACACAAAACTTTTTCGCGGGTTGCGGCACTGGACGTCATCCGTACTCAGAGTTAAATACATCTTACTAGCAGAAGCCTGTGCTAAAAAATACCACGATATAAAAAAGGAAAAAAAAGGAAGCCTTTTATTCTTGTACTGATTGAAAGAGCTCTAAAGTGGGAGGTTATATATATATTTTTAACAGCAAATAAATATTTTTTCAGGGGGGATCAAGGCAGTGGTCTGTTGCCTATACACTGCCCGGGTTTTTTTTGGTAGGATTGAAAAAAATTGAATTTTCCCGTTGGTTTAGATTAAGTTGAAGCACGTTTACTTAACTTTTCTTTCTCTCTCTCTAATATATATGACGTGTGGGGCATAGACGTATATAACATTTGGACATCTTGAATTAGATGCTGCACGTAAAGATTTCCAAAATGGGTGCTGGGAATTATTCATTAGATCCAGAAATGATGTAATGCACATAATTTTTTTACTTCACATAATATGAGAATATATTATGTCCATGCACATGTGAAATAGAGTTTGTTTATAAATCCTGTACACGCACACGATTCAGCCTTGAAAACGGAAAACCAAAAGTTTTTTTAAAATTAAAAACTTCACAATTCTCTTTCCTCAGCATTATGAACTTTATGAACATGTCTCTCATCAAACCTACCTTCTTTGGGCGGTGTATAATAGGCCGCTGCCATGATCGTTCCGAACGAAACGTGCATTACCTCGTTTACTTTGCATGAGTTGTAATCAAAATGTACCTTTGTTTTTTCAAAAGGTAACTTCTTATTTAATGATAGGAGACACGTTGATTCAGTCTTCAGATGGATACCAGAGGCCTATGGAGCCCAGGAGCTATGCGGAGTGAACAAAATAGTGGAGATTTCATTTTGAAGCCTCTCCCTGAACGGAGAAGCCCCAACCTGAAGGACAGACAGACAGACAGACAGACTGGAGGAGAGTATTATTGTGTAGATATAGAATATATATTATATAAATTGGGTGTGCATGATTAAGCAATGCATTCAACAACTAGAACGGCACTTGGACAGTTTGTTTTTAGCCACTGTTCGGCCGGATCGAGATTTGAACCTGAACCAAAATCTAATCTGCTTGTTCTTGTCACCTATGCAACTCATCACCCAATTTTAGGCATAACTCGTCCACACGTCTTTGAGATATCATGTTGTGGCATACACGAAAGCCCACTGGCGTGGTGACATCATTCCGCGCACCAAGTGGGCGGCGGCCACGCACCAGGGGTAGGCGTGGCCTCAGGATATACACCGCGCGCGTAGCCCAGAGCGCGCCAGTGCTACAGTGACCTCTTTGGAATAAAGAACTATAAACTTACCGCGTTGTCCGCTTCCTCCTTGGTAGCAAGTCACACGCGTAGCACCGCGTGCTTCATTGGTGACCTCCGACATTCGAGTCAGCCGTCGCTGACTACCCGAAACCGCCGCAACAATGGCTACCAACGCGGTCTCCATCAAGCTCCCCAAATTCTGGGAGTCACAAGCCGAAGTTTGGTTCCTGCAGGCGGAAGCCCAGTTCCGACTTTGAGGCATCACGGTGGACGAGACCATGTACTGCCACGTGGTCGCCGCCCTCGGGCCCGGCACGGCCACCCGCGTCGTATTGGTCCTAAGGGATCCACCTGCCGATGGCAAGTACGAGGCGGTCAAGCATCTCCTCCTCGCCACGTTCGGCCTTACGGTGGACGCACGGGCCGATCGCCTCTTGGACCTCCCCGAGATCGGGGACACGCGACCGTCGGTCCGTATGGACCATAAGCTGGCGCTTATGGGCGACGAAACCCCGAACGCTCTATTCCGGGCATTGTTTCGACGCCAGCTGCCAGCACGAGTCTGCCTCGCTTTGGCTGGTTCCGCGTTAACGGAACCCCGTGCGCTCGCTGCCGAGGCCAACAAATACTATGCGGCGTTGGACACGCAGGTGAGTCTTGACGCGGTTGCCGCTCCCGAGGCTCCCGAGGCTTTCCCCGATGCACCGCACCTCGTGTCCGCCACCGCCGCGAAGAAAACCGCGGCCTCCGACGCCGCAGCTGCCCGCCTGGTGTTTCTTCCACGCCAAGTTCAGCCACGAGGCTCGGCAGTGTCGCCAGCCATGCTCATTCGGCAGGTCGGGAAACGGGCGAGCCGGCACTCGGTGGCAACGGTGAGCGTCGGCAATTCAAACAGCCTTCTGTACATAACGGACACCTTGTCCGGGCGCCGTTACCTGTGCGACACGGGGGCGCAGGTGAGTGTCATTCCTGCCGGTACGTCCGACAAGCACACCGCGGGCCGAGGTCCCGCGCTGCTTGCGGCCAATGGTACGTCTATACGCACGTACGGAAAACACTGTCTCTCCCTGCGGTTCGGAGGTCAGGTTTTCCGTTGGTCGTTCGTTACGGCCGACGTGCCCATGGCACTGCTCGGCGCGGACTTCTTATGTGCTAATGGATTACTGGTCGATGTAAAGCGCAGAAGGCTTGTCCAGGCTGAGAAGTTCAGCTCGCTCGCATGTGCGCTGCCCGCCTCATTGAGCAGCTCACAGAGCGGCTCACCGAGCGGCTCGCCAAGCGGCTTGCTGAGCGGTTCCATTCCGGCCAGGTTCATCTGTACGCTTCCGGCAGCGGACGAATTCGCCCGCCTCCTCGCGGGTTTCCCGGCCCTCACGCGGCCCACCTTCTTGGCGGGGACCGTCAAGCACGGGGTGGAACATCACATCCCCACCGCCGGGCCACCGGTCTACGCCCAGGCACGCCACCTCGAGCCGACGAAGCTCGCCGTAGCTAAAGCGGAGTTCGCTACACTGGAGCGGCTCGGCATCGTGCGGCGCTCCGAGAGCGCGTGGGCGTCCCCGCTCCACATCGTGCCCAAGCCCGGCGGGGGATGGCGACCGTGCGGGGACTACCGGCGCCTCAACGACGCCACCACCCCCGACCGCTACCCCGTCCCCCACATCCAGGACTTCTCCGCCCGGTTGGCGGGGATGTCCTTCTTTTCAAAGGTGGACCTCGTACGCGGCTACCATCAGGTCCCTGTCAGGCCGGAGGACATCCCGAAGACGGCTGTCATCACGCCGTTCGGGCTTTTCGAATTTCTTCGGATGCCCTTCGGTTTGAAAAATGCGGCTCAGGCGTTCCAGCGCCTCATGGACAGCGTCTTGCGCGGCTTGGATTTTTTGTTTGTCTACCTGGACGACATCCTCGTCGCCAGCGCGTCCCGCAAAGAGCACCTTCGTCACCTCCGCACACTCTTCGAACATCTGGGCCAGCACGGCCTGATCGTGAACCCCGCCAAGTGCCGGTTCGGTGTCGCTGAAATCGACTTTTTGGGGCACCGCGTCACCAGGCACACTCTGAGTGGCACAGGGCCGTCCCCCTACCGGCCAAGGTGGAGGCGGTGAAGGGGTTTCCGCGCCCCCGCACGATCAAGGGGCTCCAGGAGTTCCTGGGCATGGTAAACTTTTACCATCCGTTCCTGCCCCGCATCGCCCAGCTCCTGCGCCCCTTACACGAAGCCCTTTGAGGGAAGCCGGGCAAAGGTGACGTTACCTGGACTGAGCAGATGGACGCGGCGTTCTCGGGCGCGAAGCTCGCCTTGGCCAATGCCACCATGCTCGCGCACCCGGCACCCGATGCACCGATCGCCCTCACCACCGACGCCTCGGACTATGCGGTGGGTGCAGTGCACGAGCAATGGGTGCGTGGTGCTTGGCAACCGCTGGCGTTCTTCAGCCGGCAGCTTCGCCCGCCCGAACGCCGGTACAGTACCTTCGACCGCGAGTTGCTTGGGCTTCACCTGGCGGTCAGGCACTTCCGCCATCTGCTCGAGGGCCGTGCATTCACGGCCTTCGTCGACCACAAGCCGCTGGTTTTCGCGATGGGCAAGGTCGCCGAGCCGTGGTCGGCCCGGCAACAGCGTCACCTCGCGGCCGTGTCCGAGTACACGACGGACATTCGACACGTCGTGGGAAAGGACAACCCGGTGGCCGACTGCCTTTCCCGGGCCGTCGCCCACGCAGTCCACCTTGGCATCGACTATGCCTGGATGGCGGCGGACCAGGCCGCCGACCCCGGGGTCCAGGACTTGCGGACCGCCGTCACGGGCCTCCGCGTCACCGAGGTGCCCTTCGACGGCGCGGGCATGGCCCTCGTTTGTGACCTCTCCCTCGGGCGGCCTCGCCCCATCGTGCCCGCAGGCTGGCAGCGCCAGGTTTTTGACGCCATCCACGGCCTGTCCCACCCGGGCACGAAGGCCTCCCAGAGGTTGGTCGCCGACAGGTTTGTCTGGCATGGCCTCCGGAAGGCCGTCCGCGGCTGGACCAGGACGTGCCTCGCGTGCCAGCGCGCGAAGGTGCACCGGCACACCCAGGCCCCCTTGGCCCCGTTTACGGTGCCGGAACGTCGGTTCGACCACGTGCACGTGGACCTAGTGGGACCTCTGCCCGCCTCGCGGGGTTTCACCCATGTCCTTACCATGGTGGACCGCACCACCCGGTGGCCGGAGGCCATACCTTTGGTGGCGACGACGGCGGCAGACGTTGCGCAGGCGTTCATCGCCACCTGGGTCGTCCGGTTCGGCGCCCCCTCGGACATCTCGTCCGACCGCGGCCCCCAGTTCATCTCGGAGCTCTGGGCCGCGGTCGCGCGGGGGCCCGGGGTCCAGCTGCACCGAAGCACGGCCTACCACCCCCAGGCCAATGGCCTGTGCGAGCGATTACACCACTCGTTGAAGGCCACGCTCCGGGCCACCCTCCGCGACGGCGGCTGGGTCGACAGGCTCCCCTGGGTCCTGCTGGGCCTCCGGACGGCGCCCCATGAGGACCTGCGCGCATCCGCGGCGGAGTTGGTCTTTGGACAACCGCTGCGGGTGCCGGGCGAGTTCCTCCCCGACCCCACGGCACCTTGGTCCAAGGCGCAGGAGCGTTCTGCACTGCAGGAGACCGCCCGGAGGTTCGCCCCGGTGCCGACGGCGCACCACGGGCACCCTCCTACACACGTCGCCCCGGAGCTTCGCATCGTGGAGTACGTCTTCGTCCGGCACGACGCCCACCGGACACCACTGCGGCCCCCGTACGACGGGCCTTTCCGCATGCTGGAGACCGGGGTTTCACCCTGGACATCGGCGGCACTCCTGACCGGGTCTCCATAGACCGCCTCAAGCCGGCCCACCTCGACGTGGACCACCCACCGCCAGTGGCTCGGCCCCCGCGTCGGGGCCGCCCCCTTGCGGGCGGACCCCCGGCACCGGCAAGCACCGCAGGCACGCCGCCCCCCGGTCCGGCACCCATCCCGGGTACAGCCGGGGGCATCCCACCTGGCATCCCTGCACCCCGGACGCCGCCGGTCGCCAGAGGGCGCTTCGGCCATGTCATCCGTTTGCCCCGCAAACTGGCCCTCCATGTGCGCGGGAATTCTGGGGGGGCGCGTGTGGCGTACACGAAAGCCCACTGGCGTGGTGACATCATACCGCGCACCAAGTGGGCGGCAGCCACGCCCGAGGGGTAGGCGTGGCCTCAGGATATACACCGGGCGCGCAGCTCGGAGCGCGCCAGTGCTACAGTGACCTCTTTGGAATAAAGAACTATAAACTTACCGCGTTGTCCGCTTCCTCCTTGGTAGCAAGTCACGCGCGTAGCACCGCGTGCTTCAATGTTATATATCGCTTTTCACGCGATCTCTCAATGGTGAAGTATCACTTAAAAAAATAAATAATAATCGTATCCGAATCCATATTCAGATCTTCTCCAAAATAAAATCGATTAGTCCTTGTCACACACCCAACCTCGCCACCAAATTTCATCCAAATCCATCCATAACTTTTTGAGATATCCTGCTATATGTCGGTTTTAATACTATCACTAAATGGGGAAGAATCACTTTAAAACTTCTCTGATCCGGATCCAGATTCTAATCTTCACCAAAACTGAACCAATTCTTCCTTGTCACACACCCAACCTCTCCACCAAGTTTCGTCCAAATCCGTCCACAACTTTTTGAGATATCCTGCTATATATCGTTTTTGGCCCGATCTCCCAATGGTGCAGAATCACTTAAAAATTCCACTAGCCGAATCCGGATCTGCACCAAAATTGAATCGCATTGTCCTTGTCAGACACCCAACCGTTCCACCACGTTTCGTCCAAACTCATCCACAACCTTTTGAGATATACTGTTATGTATGGTTTTTGGCCCTATCTCCCAATGGTGAAGAATCACTTTTAAAAATTCTAGTATCCGGATCCGAATCCGGATCTTCACCAAAATCTAATCTTTTCGACCTTGTCACATACGCTACATCTCCGCCAAATTTCGTCCGAATCCGTCCACAACTTTTTGAGATAGCTTGTTCACAAACAGACAAACAAACAGGGATGGAAACACAACCTCCATTCACCTTCGGTGGCGGAGGTAACTGCAATCGTTTTGAAGTTGTCATAGCAGCAATAGCAAGCAATTAATTTAACAGAGTGAGTTACAACTGTTTGTTGCTGTCTAGTAGATGAGTTATGTAAACCCTTATATTGATACTCACTGGGTTGCCATATTGAAATGACTTGCAATGATTGACGACAAACATCTCACACTCACAGAGTCCAAACCCAGCGCTCACATTCTGCCTGAAGACGCACGACAGGACGTACTACTGTGTGGCACCTTCTGCTGATGCCATGCGCATCTGGATGGACGTGCTCGTCACTGGGGCCGAGGGTAACACCGCCTTCTAGTCTCACGCTTTAGTTCAGGTGTAAAAACGAGACATCGGCTCACAGAGCTTCCTTGGTATCGGGTTTTGAACAGGTGCGTTCAAAGTTCTGGCAATCCTGTGCCCATTGCATCCCAAAGGCTACCTGGCACCTGTTGGATTGTTCTAGCAGTTCGCTCGTGGTGTGTGAGCGCAGTCAGATATGTCTATCTCCGCTATTCAAACTAATGTTACCTGGCTGATATTACACTTCTTCTTTACTGCCTTGAGTACGAGTCCGTCCTACTAATTGTCAACCAATACCGACTGGGTAGGGAAAAAATAGGTAAATTACCTTTTACTGATGATTCTATTTTGACAACAATGATCACACGTCAATAGGAAGAGGAAGTAGAAGAAGCACCCAAGGATTACTGACCGATACTGACCTGGCAGGAAACATTAGGGTGAGAAAAAAAAACGTTGTCATTTATCAGTATCGGTTGGTAATTTGTGGAGGCTTTTTCTTCTAGTCCAGCGGATTAGCTCAACATATCAAACCAATTGTTCATTTTTTGATAAAAGCACCAAAATTGGCACAAGCATAGAATATTATATACCAAACAATTTCCGATATGGAGGCACTTGAAATGTTACCTCTGTCGGGCAGGGCAGCCATTTTCCCAAATGGTGGCCATATGGCATTCGCAATATAGATATGCCGCTCTAGATGTCACTTTATGATTCTAAAAGTCGTTTTAAAGGTGTAAGTTGGTAATACTATAGCACCAGAATATCAGAGGGTTACATAAAATATATATGGCCGCCATTTTTCAAAATGGCCACCATTTTACAAAAATGGTGGCGATTTATTAAAAATTTCAGTGCTAACTCAATCACATTACAAATGAATTTAATAGCGACCACAATTAACCTAATAATGTGTTACATGTCTTTGCAGAGTATGGTGGTGGTGGTGGATGCTGGATATTGTGATAAAGAGGTGGCGGTTGCAGTAATAGGTGACCCGATAGCACATAATAGCGACCAAGACACTTAATTAATCATGTCAAAACGGTTCAAACTTGTGGACACATGTGCATCGCCTGCATATCAACAGCCAGCTCATACAAACTGGGAACTTTGTGTTATATGCCAGGAGCAAACAATGGAGTCGCTTCGATGCCCGGCACTGTCGAAACGGTCAGACATTGGAAGAGGGTACAAGTCACTTGCTGATAACCTTGTCAAATTAAATGAACTAAGACAGTTACCAAGAACATTTCAGTTGGACAGAATAGATGGTGGTTCTGGTATTGAAGCTGCTATGGTTGCCAACTAGGCTAAGTGGCATCACACGTGCATGCTCCGCTACAACAGTACAATGCTGCGAAGAGCAGAGAAAAGAACGATGCCAAGTGTAGCAGCTACGTCAAATGGAAGTGGTGATACTCCATGCAAACGGACTAGATCGTGGCCTGCTAGCACAGAAACAATTGCAAGCGAGCCTTCATGCTTCTTCTGTGGACATTTGGCTGGTAATGATGGCCTTCATGAGGCTTCAACATTTCAGATTGACCGCAATGTATGGGCAAGTGCAGCAGTTGTTGAGGATACTGAGCTATTGGCCAGGCTCAGTATGGGTGACATGGTGGCATTGGAAGCCAAATACCATACAAAGTGTTTGATGGCCCTATACAATCACGCAAGAAAGGTCAAGACAGATGCACAGCAAGGGACAGATAGCGAACGTGTAATTTCCGGAATCGCCTTTGGTGAACTTGTGACGTACATTGAAGAAACTCGCCTGGAATCAGGAACTGCACCAGTCTTTAAGCTTGCTGATCTGGCACATCTCTACATGTCAAGAATGGAACAGTTGGGAGTTGCACACGACAAAAGAGTAAATACCACACGACAGAAGCAAAGACTCTTGGCCCAGTTCCCAGACCTGCGTGCTCAGAGTAAGGGGAGAGATGTTGTGCTGGTATTTGATGAAGATATCGGTGCTGAATTAGGCAAAGCCTGTGATGGGGACATTGGTAGTGACGCTGTTCACCTTGCACGTGCTGCACACATTGTACGTCAACACATGTTCGAAGACTCAGTGCCTTTCAATGGGTCATTTGATGAAAGGTGCCAGGAGAACTCTGTGCCAAAACTTTTGCTTGCCTTAGTAAGCATGGTGCTGGAGGACCCCAGCATCAAGGACCAAAGCCTGGTGTCTTCGACACCAGCAACACTGGCTATTGCCCAGCTTCTGAAATATAACTGTGTCAAGCACAGGCGATCCCAGAAAAACACTACTCCATCAGTCAGACACGATACCTCCCAGGAAACACCTCTTCCAACATACATTGGGCTAATGCTGCATGCAAAAACTCGTAAGGAACAACTGGTAGACAGGCTATTCAATCTCGGCCTCAGCATCTCATATGACCACGTGCTGTGCCTCTCTGCTGAGATGGGGAACAATGTCTGCCAACGCTTTCGCATGGAGCAAGTGGTTTGTCCAACCACCATGCGTGGCAACATATTCACAACTGCTGCTGTGGACAATATTGACCACAATCCGTGTGCAACCACAGCCAAAGACTCATTCCATGGAACAGGAATCTCATTGCTGCAACATCCCACTTGTGCAGATGCTGGAGTAGACCGTGGTATTGTCATAATTGGAGGCAATGTTGGCTCGAAGACGGTTGGTGATCTACCACATTTCTATGCTGATGCACCGTCTGTTACATCCAGCATCAAGGAATCTACTGTTCCGGCTACCCATGTCACCTCCCTGCGAAGGAGTAATTTCAAGACCCATACCGAACAACAGTACAGGTGGTTGGAAAACACGAGACATGTCCTTGATGATGACGAAGAGAATGACTTTGAGAACATATCATGGGCTGCATACCATGCAAGCCATCAAACCCCTGGTGATCGAATCATCACACCCACTGCCTTACTCCCCCTTTTCCGGGAGTGTTCCCACACTGTGGCTATGATTAAACACTCAATGGATGTAGTGAAGAATGCTATCGAACATCTGAACACAGGCCAAACACCAGTGCTGACATTTGACCAGCCATGAAATGCTCTCGCCAAACAGATCCAGTGGAAGTGGCCTGAGAAATATGGAGAAGATCAATTTGTGGTGATGTTCGGTGGTCTCCACATCGAGATGGTAGCTCTGAAGACTGTGGGTGACTGGCTACGTGGAAGTGGATGGGTACAAGCACTGGTACAAGCAGAGATTACTACAGCAGGAACAGCAGACTCCTTCCTCCAGGCAGCACATGTTACACGTACAAGAAGGGCACACCAAATCACAGCTGCTGCCTTATACATTCTGCAACATCGAGTCATAACCACTACACTACTACAGTGTTGCCAATACAGAAGATGGAGAGACCCCAGTGGACTTTGATGCCTGGTGTAATGACAGACAACAGAATTGCCCACAGTTTCAGTACTGGGCAAAAACAATGGCACTGGAAATTTGCATTCTAATCTATGTGCACTCCATACGAGAAGCCAATTTTACTAAGTATCTGGATGCACTGACAGAACTGACTCCATGGTTCTATGCACTAGATCACACAAACTATGTGCGCTGGATACCAGTGCATCTGAGAGATATGGCTCAACTGTCAAAGCAACACCCAGACGTTTACAGAGAATTTAGTGCTGGTCAATTTATGGTGCAGAAGACCAAACGGGTATTCTCAGCCATCACTATTGATCAAGCACATGAACAGAATAATGCTTGCATCAAGGGTGACGGAGGGGCGATTGGCCTCACAGAGAACCCAAGTGCTCTGCGGTGGTGGATGATTGCTGGCCCAGAGATTGCCAGAGTTATTCAGAAATTAGAGAATGTGGAGCTTCACTGGGAAAAACGAGTAGACTTATGTCACCATGATCAAACATCGAGTGTACAGAAATCCTTTGCAAAAGATGTTCGTTCACTTGTGAGTGTAATCGAGGAACTGGGCAACCCTTTTGATGAGGAGAGCCAAGACTTACTTGTCCTTGATACCAAAGAAATTGCAGACCCTTCAGTATTGAAGACAGTCCGTACTGCCAAGAACCTAGGCCAAGAACAGTTTGATCAATTCACAAAGGAACATCTCCGAGACAGGACCAAGTCAATCGATGATGTACTTCACCGTAATAAGCTACCACTTTTAGGCACCCCTATAGACAAAGCACCTACGGGAAAGCAACAGTTTGCCTCCCTGAAGAGTGACATGGAATTATTTTCTCGGTTGTATATCGGCTGTCAGACTCGGGATGGAAATCTTGATGAATTCCTTCGACACGAGAACCAAGGATGCCCACCAGCACTCTCTGAGGCAGGGAGACTTCACCTAGGCACCAAGAGTGACCTGTTGACGTGTCTGGAAGGCCTTTCCAATGCGCAACCAGAAGCTCCTAGTGTCACCAATATAGTATTAGATGGAGCAGCCATCATTCAAATGCTGAAGCCAGGAACTGCAAAGACATTTCTTGAATATGCCAGTCAGGTGTTCATCCCATACATCTTAGGACAGCTTCAACATGCATCACGTCTAGATCTGGTCTGGGACAGCTATGTAATTGATTCTCTAAAATCAACAGCCAGGGAAAAACGTGGAAAGGGGGTTCGCAGACGTGTTGTTGAGTCTGCACCCATACCAAAAAACTGGCAGGACTTCTTGCGTGTGGATATCAATAAGACAGAACTGTTCAGTTTCCTGTCAAAAGTACTCATCCATTCATTCAATACTGAAAACAAGGAGCTGGTAGTCACAGATGGGCCCGGGTACTCTGTGTGCCACCAGAACAGGACATTGACTCACTTGCACCATGCAACCATGAAGAGGCAGACAGTCGAATGTTGCTGCATGTAGCACATGCTGCAAAGCATGGACATCACCGGATACTAGTACGCACTGAGATACTAGTACGCACTGAGATACTAGTACGTACTGTTGACACCGATGTTGTGGTGTTGGCTGTGATGGTAGCTCATACACTACAAGATAAAGATGAACTGTGGCTAGCTTTTGGAACAGGAAAGAGTTTTCGCTACATACCAACCCACAAAATTGCAGCCTGTCTGTGTCCAGAGAAATCACGTGCGCTTCCAATGTTTCATGCCCTAACAGGGTGTGATACGGTGTCAGCCTTTGTTGGACATGGAAAGAAAACTGCTTGGGCTACTTGGAACTCACTGCCGGTGCTCACTGATGCACTTTTGCGACTGGCACGTGCTCCCAGTGGGATCTCGGAACAAAGCATGAGTGTCATTGAGAGGTTCGTCATACTCCTCTTTGATCGAAAAAGTACTTGCACTGATGTTAACAAGGCTAGGAAGAAGCTGTTTTCAAAGAATAACTCTATTAAGCGAATTCCCACAAACACAGGCTGCTCTCGAACAACATGTTAAGAGGGCTGTTTTCCAGGGTGGCCATATCTGGGGCCAGACACTGCTTCCACAGCCTGCACTTCCTTCTCCATGTAGCTGGGGTTGGATAAAGACTGATGATGGACTTTATCAACCAAATTGGACGACACTTCCTGAAGCATCCAAGACCTGCTATGAGTTGATCTCCTGTGGCTGCAAGAAAGGATGCCGTAACCGCTGCAAATGCAAAAAGGCTGCACTTAAATGCACAGCTCTCTGCTGGTGTGAAGGAGAATGTCAAATAAACTAATATACCTAGCAGTACGTCAATTTTTACATAAGCTGAACTGTTTTAAAGCAATATGCTCAGATATGATCCCATTTTGTGAACATGGCGGCCATTTTGAAAAATGGCGCCCATAAATATTCAGGCCAGCACCTGGTTAATTCTGGCATAAGATCATGAGCAATTGGCAGCTCTAAAGTGGCTATTAGACACAAACAAAGAAATCTAGTAGGCATTATCTATATCGCTAATGCAGCATGGCGGCCATATTGGAAAATGGCCGCTCTTTCAATTTCATAGGTACAATTTCAAGTGCCTCCATATCTGAAATTGTTTACTATGTAATTATGTATGTCTGTGCCAATTTTGATGCTTTTATCAAAAAATGAACAATTGGTTTGCTAATCTGCTGGACTATTCTTCTTCTTCTTCTTCTCTTCGTTCTAGATGACTTGCGATAATTCTTGTCAAATAGAATCACCTGTAAAGGATTAATTTATATCATTTTCTTTCACCAGAAATGGCTTTAACAAGCACATGCAGAGCCGCGTAAGTCTTCGTCGGTAACATTTCCTACCTGGGCAGTACCGGTCGGTAATTAGTAGGCCTCAGTATGAGTACGCATCCTTCTAAAACTGAATGTCTCATGTGCAAGAGAAGTGTGCTCCAAGCTTGCTGCTTCCTCCTTTATTATTAACCCGTTTATAATCACCAGGAAAGACTTTTTCACAGATTTGTATCGCACGTGTTTTCTTCTCCCATTTCCTCTGTGCTGCACATTTATTACTTCATATTAGACCTCAGTCGTCTCGTATCTCGACAGTTAAAGCTATTTTATATTCCTATTGGGTCGTTATCATAGCGAGTCAGCTTTTCATCATTTGAAACTATTTATTTCACAATTTCAATCTATCATGGAGTTTCACATTAGTTATAATTGAATGAAAGACGCTATGAATGAAAGAAAAGAGAATGTTTAAGATGAAATGCTTTACACAGACATGGAATTGTATTGTGACATCATGAATCCCTAAATAAGAGTATTGTGACATCATCAATGCCTTTAGAATTGCATTGTGACATCATGAATCCCTAAAGACGTGTATTGTGACGTCCTCAATCCCTACAGAATTGTATTGTGATGCCATCAATGCCTTTATAAATATATTGTGACATCATCAATGCCTTTAGAATTATATTGTGACATCATGAATGCCTTTAGAATTGTATTGTGACATCATGAAGCCCAAACGACGTGTATTGTGACATCATGAATCACTAAATAATTGTATTGTGATGTCATGAATGCCTTAAAGGGGAACCCAGATGCAATTTGTTTTTGAAAACCATTGAAAATCGTCAATCACTGGCTCATTTGAAGAGAAACTTTTTTTTTGAAATGTTTTGCCAATCACAACGTGTCGAGAAAAGCTCTAGAGTGCCGATTTTCGATTTCGCCAGTGACGCCACACTATGAACTCACCTTGATCCAAAATGGCAGCTTTACATAGAGAACAGCGTATTTCGAGCTCAGATTCTGATCCCGATTCCACCAGTCATTAGCAAGTCTGAAGGTTCTCAGTATGTTGAAGCCGATCAGTGGGACTTTGAAGAAACTATTGGAGACAAAATTAGTGATAGAAACGCTTTTGGGGGAATTGTGGAGCCTTATCGTTTTGAGCTTTATGCGAGTGATTCAGACCAAGATGGGGTTAGTGAAGATGGCGGTGTTAGTAGTGCAGATGAAAACGCCGGTCACATGTTCACTACAGATTGGTAGGTTTTGTTTTTCCGTTCAATTGACGGTTTATCAGGGATTTTGTATCAAGTGATAAATCAGTTATATTACTCCAGAAGAAATGTGGCACGACACAGCACAGCACAGCACTGCATGGACCATGACAGCACGGACACGATACAGCATGGATACAACATGGCACAGCCCAGTGTGAGGGGGAGAGAGTTAGAGGGGGGAGAGAGGTGTTATGTTGTGGTGAGACTGGGTGCCGGCATGCCAACACTGTTGTTTGTTTCAACGCTCAAATCACCTGTGTCCATATGCTGGTAGCTCGATAGAGTTGGCCTTACAGTTTTGAGCGATGGCTGTTTCTTCTGCTTAATTGTGGTGGTGGCATCCTCTCTCAATTGTGGCGGATAACCACAAGCTCAAGCCATCTCTGTTGTTCCATAACAGTGCTCTGTAAAATGTTCCAAGTACAAAAGTGAACATTTTGTTGGCCCGATCCATACTCGGGTATTTCAAACAAATCTTGTCCAATTTCTCGCAACCTTCGGATCTTTCAGCCATTGGTATAACATGAAACCATCTCGGTTTGTACAACTACAACCACCAAAGACACTTCGACCCGACATATTTATAGAAATTCAAAAATAATTCGTTGTTTGAGTTAAATTGGATTGCGATGCAACCCGTAGACAGTACGGACTTGGCGGTCGACGTCTGAGTGTGACGTCATGGCTACATGTGAAGAAGAAGATTTCACTTTTAATCGCAAAATTACCCACTTTATAAACTGGAAAAAGACATCCTATCTATTTTGGAGGGCATCAAGGGATAGATAAGCGTTGAGGTGGTCTGAGCGTTTGGGTTTCCTTTTAAGCATTGTATCAGAACATCATGAATCCAGAATTTAATTGTGACATCATCAATGCCTTAATAATTGTATTGGGACATTATGAATCGCTATATAATTATTGTATTGGGACATCATGAATTCCATTACAATTGTATTGGGACATCATGACTCCCTAAATATATTGTATGGGGTAATCATCAATGCCATAAGAATTGTATTGTGACGTCATCAATGCCTTAATCAATATTGTATTGTTGCATCATCAGTGCCTTAAGAATTGTACTGTGACGTCATCAATGCCTTTATTTAAATCAGGAAGAGTTATTAAAATCAAATGCACTTCACGTTAGAATGCGTTTTGGATTCATATAAAAAATACATTTTATAGGCCAATTAATTGTATGTACCACTTGAGAGCAAATAACCAAAAAAGGGATATTTTAAGTCATTTAAACGATTTCCTTATATAAGGTAAAAGTAATAAATATTGCCATTTTGCACCCGAATGTGATGCAAGACTATGCAAGAGGAAGGAAACTGCATACCCATTGCAGATATATCTCACATTTGCAATTATCCTGTAATCTTTTGTCTCTTGTCATTGAATTTTTTTATTGATCATATATGAAGATGAAATATAAATCCAGAGATGAAGTTGTTGAAGTGGTTGTGTATTTTTTTTGAACGCTTTCGTTTGTCTACACGTTATTCTCCACGGATCACCGATCTATGATCTTCGTGACACGAGGGATGCGAATCGTTGGACTACCATAAATTGCGGTGCATTTCGGAACCTCTGGATCCACTTTGAGGCGATATTTAAATAGAGAGGTTTGAATCTATCATAAAGTATCGACATATTCGGTGTGGTTGCCGACTCTGGGACTGCCGTGTCATGATCCCAGAAAATCTGCGCTCCAGGGTCATGGATGAAATCTACTTGCCTACTCTGGGACTCTCTATTCACCTTCACTCTTTCATTCCTCTTTTCTCCCGCCTCTGGAACAAACTCCCACACTCTCTTCAATCCCACTCCTCCCTCCAAGTCTTTAAAACAGCTGTTCACCACCATGTCTTGCCTTCCCCCATCCAAAACCTTGATCTTTTCTACCCCCGTTAATTCACCCCAGATCCACTTTTTTGAAATACCGATTTCTTTCCTGGAAGTCCTAGCAGTGTCCATGTGTTTTATACCTCTCCCACCCCCCCCCCTGCCTTCCCATGCCCCCCCCCCAAGCCCTCTCCCTCCCACAGATCTCCCGTTGTCCCTGTTCTTTGCTGTTGTACTTGTGCGCTTCCCTCTCTCCCCATCTTATCTCCCGCTCCCTTTATTGTATGTTTTGTGTGTCCGTTTTTTTTGTGATTGATGTTAGTTAGCTCTTACACGAGCCTCGATCTTGTATAGAAAAAAAAAAGAAAAGAAAAAAAGCGCTACTGCATCCCTGGGAATGGCCCAGTGAACTGTGGCATCATAGTCATCTCGATTATGCCGGGCCTATTAATGGCTGCTTGATTCTGATCATCACAGGCACACACACCAAATTGATTGATGCCTACATGATGAGGGGTACTACGTCAGGCATTATCATTCAAACACCAGACGCTGTTTCTCACTCATGGTTTGCCCAGGATGATCATGAGTAACAATGGTATGTGTTTTTGCAGCTCCGAGTTCATACGTCCGAACGGCATCAAATGTACGTTTGTTAGCCCACATCACCAGGCTTCAAATGGCATGGCCGTACGTTCGGTGGGAATCATGAAATCCGGATTGCAGAAACTTTGGGAGGTAAACTTAGAGACAAAGCCTTATTGTCTACAAAAACAACAACAGGCATTTGAAGGCCATTTTCCCTGCAAGAGCGGGGGTTAGCCTTGCGGGCCCCACGACAATCTTCTCTATTTTGCCTTATTTTCTACATCTCCCCTTGTTAACCCCCTTGCCCAGATTTCTTCTTCCACCACATTTAGCCAAGTCTTTCTCGGTCTTCCCCGTCCTCTACCTCCTTCTACATTCATTTCCATCACTCTTCTCAACCAGTCACTTTCATCCTTCCTCAACACATGACCAAACCATCTCAACCTGTTTCTCTTCATAGCATCCATCACAGGCTCTATTCCCATCATCTTTCGCAATTCATCATTTGTCTTCCTCTCTCTCAACGATACTCCGCACATCCACCGAACCATTCGCATTTCCACCCTTTCCAGCCTTCGTTGCTGCTCTACGTTCATTACCCATGTCTCGCTCCCATAAATCATAACACTTCTCACACATGCAGCATACACCTTTCCCTTCAGCTTCAACGACACTCCCCTCCTCGTCAGCACGCCACTCAGTTCCCAAAACTTCTTCCATGCACATCTCACTCGAGCAACCGTTGCCGAGTCTGATCCACCTTCTCCATTCAGCATGTCTCCTAGGTCGCAAAATGTTTTTACACCTTCCAGCTTGACGCCATCTCCAAATCCAATTCAACATTTCCTCCATCTGCAGCTCCCTCTGTGCACACCTTACACTTGAATGTAGCTGCCACACTGGTTAATGACCTTCTCAGACCACTACATTTTTGATTAACCCACTCAGCGCATTGTACATTGAATGGAGTTCATGTATTGTCTCCTGTTCAAATACCACATCACACCACAATCAACAACAGGTGCAGCTCCATCTGAGTTATTGATGAAACGACACCTGAGATCAGCGCTCGACAATCTCAAACCAGACGTGATGTCAAACGTCTATCAGAGCCAGCTTAATGAAAAGTTGGTGCACGATAAGTCGTCCAACAGTCGCTGTATCAACAATGGAGATCCAGTGATTGTCCGCAACTTTGGCGCGGGCGCGTCGTGGTTACTGATGGATGTCATTGAGAAGCCAGGTCCACTGACCAACGCAATTTACCTGCACGACGGCCGTGAAATTGGTCGACACCAGGATGACCTGACCTACATTCACTACCAGTCAATAGAGCCTGCAGCTTTATCACAGACAGAACAAGTTCGACCCGCCACTCCCAGAATCGTCGTGGCCACTGCAGTTGCCTCGGTTGCCTCGAAAACTTCTGCGAATGATCCACTCGTCGTGGAGACAGAAAGAATCACCTCGGACTCTGCGTCCACAGTTTCACTGCAACGCTTATTTCACGAAAGAAAAGCACCCGGCCGTTTGAATCTGTGAAGTTTTATTTTTCTCAATGTTCCATTTTCATGTTGACACATGCAGGGGCAGAAATATTGCTCTTGGCTACAATTTTGGACTTAAAGGGGAGGATATCATGTATGGACGTACAAAATCTTCCGCGGGTTCAAACGGGTCTCTTTCCGTTTCCACGGAGTTACGTCACAGTGCAGATGGCGTGGACGTGAAACCGCTCTGTATGCTGAGAGTCAATAAATGTACGACAATTGATTGTTTGTCGATTCTGTTGAGTTACATTACATATTGTTATTTATACCCATTCATACAGTATTATTCATACCCATTTAGACCCATTGAGACATCTACACCTTCTTTGACACTTTTCAGACTTATTGATTTTTTAAGATGCTTTGGACAATATTAGATAATTTTGTACACTTTTGACCCCTTTTTCTCTTTTGTCCTTAGAAACATTTAGACCCCATTAGGCATTCTAAGAGCATTAGAACCTTTAAACACTTTAGACCCCTTAGAAAATTGAAAAATAAAAATCGGTTTTGACGACCTTTGTTGTGCACTATTCACGTCGCATCACAAGTTGCAATGACAAATTTAAATTGATATCTCAAAGCGAAACTGATGTTGAAAAGTGAAACTGAAACAACTGATCGATGGATCATCGAATGGGAAAACAGAATGAAATGTTGTGGGAAATTGTCGAAAGCAGAGCTATGGAGAATATAGAGAGAGGAGGAAGAAGCGATGTGGAAAGGGATAGATGTCAGAAGGTGGTCGGTTGGCATTGGAAAGAACTTCTGTGTTCGCGGTAGGCCCAAAACATGCCTGAATCCGTTTCGCAGGAGAGCTTTCATAATATCACCCACACTCCCAAGCAGTACTTCGGAGGTATAACAAGCATGGATTGGAAATCTTAGCTGGTGGAACGGAACGAGGTTGTCGAGGTTACCAGGTACACCCATTGTAAAATCTGCTTACTGAACATTTACACTGAATTCTCGTTTCTACCACTACACACTACAAAAAAATTGCTCATTTCAGGTGAGACATCGACGAAACACCCACCAGTGACAGGTACCCTGCTAGTCTATGTGTACGCATATAACGAAAAACAGTCCGTGTAGCCATCCGTCCAAACCTCGGGATATCTATATTATAAATTGAGCCGTGTGTGCGTCTGCCCATGTGCGCGTGAAAAACTCGCACTTACTCTCTCACGGCTTCATATCAACTCCAATTGAACAACTAATTTCATTTTTCATAGTCGCTAAGATGGTTTAAGACTTGGCTGCAAAAAAAACAGAAAGAAAATCATACGGATATTTATGCTTTAAAAGGCAAAACACATTTAGCCGTTTCTGGCCGGGGCACGATCGGGAGTGGGAGTGAGAGTGAGAAGGAGAAGGGCGGAGAGAGGGAGGAAAGGGAGGGAGGAGGGAATGTAGGGAGATGGGTAAAGGAAGGGGGGGGAAAGGGGAGAGGGGGAGGAGTTGATCTCCTTGATCCCCAGATCTGTGCCTCGACACAATCCTGTGTCTGAGCTCTGCAGGCAGTTCCTTCGACCGCATGGCTTGGTTTTTGCTCGGATATGCATTGTCAGCTGTGAGACCTTATATAGACAGGTGTGTGCCTTTCCAAATCCTGTCCAATCAATTGAATTTACCACAGGTGGACTCCAATCAAGGTGTAGAAAGATCTCAAAGATTATCAAGAGAAATGGGAGGCACCTGAGCTAAATTTCAAGTGTCATAGCAAAGGGTATGAATACTTCCGTCAATGTGATATTTCAGTTTTTTCTTTTTAATAAATTTGCAAAACTTTCTAAAACCCTGTTTTCTCTTTGTCATTATGGGGTATTGAGTGTAGATTGATGAGGGAAAAAATGAATTTGAACGATTTCAGCACAAGACTGCAACATAACAAAATGTGAAAAAAGTGAAGGGGTCTGAATACTTTCTGAATGCAGTGTATATATGTATGTACATATGTATGTATATATACAGACTTGGCATTTAATATGGAATATTTTTTTTTATTGACTTGGGTTTACTTTCTTAACTCAGTATATCAATCTGGTGAGTTTCTTTTACACTTTGGTGATTTATTTGTTGAAAGAACCATGTCACTGATTGTCTGTCGCAGCAAGACGTCAACAACAGGATTATATCACAGGTGGCGTGGCAAAATGTACGGACAGGTGCATTTGATGATTGGCTTCACAATCAGTTATACAAGGGTTGTTGCGTTCTGTATTAGTGGAAAACAACTGTTGCATGTCCACAAAAGTTATTGCCGCTTCCTCTGGAAATGGTCCGTCAACTTGACAATGCTGTTTGTCATGGAGTGGTGGCTTTACGAAATTCTGGCATGAAACAGCATGCTATTGCTCGGAAGTATGGCATCACTCAAGGTCAGGTGTCAAAGATCCTGAAACGAAATGCTCAGAGGGGTGTCCGTACTCCAAGACCGAGGCCAGGACGTCCACGCAGAACCACAAGGAGAGATGATCGCCAGCTGCACCGGTTAGTCTGCAATGGCCGTACCAAGTCAGCTAATCGGCTGAGGGCTGAGTGGCAGCAACTGACAAATGTGCCTGTATCCAGAAGGCTAGTCAACCAACGACTGGTTCAAGCAGGCTATCGTGCCAGGCGTCCCCTGAGAAAGCCACGCCTGACCAGACAACACAGCCAGCGCCGATTGCAGTGGGCCAGAGAGCACCGTCAATGGCAGCCAGGACACTGGAATCACGTGACCTTCAGTGACGAGTCTAGATTTCTGGTCTATCGTCAAGATGGCCGCGTCCGAGTGTGCAGACAAGTGCATGAAGCCCACAACGAAGATTGTATAGTGCCAAGACTCCAAGCTGGAGGTGGTGGGCTGAACGTTTGGGCTGCTTTTCATGCAGGGGGCAAAACTGACCTGCTTGTTCTGAATGGAAACCTGAACCAGTTCAAGTACATGGTCATTCTGGAAGAAACATTGCTTCCATTTGCTCGTGCAGCCTTTCGAGGAAACTTTGTCTTCCAAGATGACAATGCACGGCCTCATCGTGCTCGCATGATCCAACACTTTCTTGCTGACCGTGGTGTAGAGCATATGGAGTGGCCTGCCATGTCCCCGGATATGAATCCGATAGAGAACTTGTGGGCAGAATTAACGCGTCAAATCGACAACTTGGATCAGCAGCCTATCTCTGTGCGTGAATTGCAGCAGACTATTGTCACTGCATGGCAAGCGATTCCTGTCTAAACCTTGGCAAATCTCGTGAACAGCATGCCTCGACGTATACGTGCTCTCCTGAATGCTCGTGGGGGTTACACGAAGTACTGAACTGTAATTTTACTGTCCGTAGTCCCAGTCATAATTTCGCTTTTGTTTTTGTTGAAATTTTTTTTGGCTAATGTGTAAAATAAAGAGATACTTCTGGAAAACGTACAGAAGTTTAACACAGTACTGTCCGTGAATTGAGTTCGATATCAGTTTACATCACTTTCAAGGATCAATTTATTTGCTTCGAAATGTCAAATGTGGCTTTTGTTTCTTTTGAAGGTCACATTAACAAAATCTAGAATAATTTCAATATAATTGCAATGAACTTTTGGTTCTAAGTCATCTTGAAAAGTAAGTTCACCCCCACAAAAAAAATATTCCATATTAAATGCCAAGTCTGTATATATATATATATATATATATATATATATATAAAATATGATAATTGCAACTTAAAGAATACGCTTTTTTCAGAAAATAATGTGCTCCACCGACCTGGAGGGTGGATACACTGCTAGTTGTATATAAAACATGACTTTGGAAAGAAACTCCACACCTTACTAAACATGAAACATTTGTATCTCCCTTCTTAGTTTCCCCTTTAAAAGTGCACCCTGTGGCGAGACGTGATGTCACCAGCAATACTGACGAGCAGTGCGAGTGTTTTCCGCCATCGAAGGATATCCATGTCTGTTTAGCTGTAGTTGGCATTCAGCGACGCATTGTCAGCGAAGCCTTAGCTTTGGAACCTCGGCCTTGAACTTGAGATTCTTTTGGATCGTGAATGGAACAAAAATACATTTCCACCATCGTTTTATTTTCCTTGGCTCGCTAACAAACATCACAAGCATGATGATACAGCTTTGGGGAAATCTTTCAACAAAATTGTAATTGAAGGACATTGTAAACGGGTTAGCTTTGCACTGAAGAAGAAGAAACTTTTTACAACAAAAAAAAAACAAAAACGCCGTTTCAGAGGTTTTTCCTTGGTCTGAAAAGCAGGACTCTGTCAGTAATACAAGGCCTGCGTTGGTGCCACCGACTGGTTGGACAAACTACTTGTGTCTGCATTCCAAGTATAAAAATATTACCTTTGTGGCCCAAACAATCCTAGCACAAGCACCAAGGCGATTCTCTGAGCAAGTGTTCACCAGTAAGTTCGCTGCATTACTCATGTGATGATGTCACAGACGGAACTCGATAAAATGATCACGCGGTAACTCGCACGAACAGCGAGAGTGTAACAAGCGCTTGAAGTGCGGTGTACGCTGCTCTCACACCAAGTATCGCCCAACCACCATGAACAAAACTCCACTGCACCAGCCTAGGGGAAGATGGGAGGGCGAGACCAGTTGGGAGTTGGGACCAGTTGGGAGACGAGTTGGGAGAAAGGGGACCAGTGCCGATTGAGGATTGATCAAACACGTGTGGGAATCACAGGTTATCGCTTATCAACTTTTAATTCATCCTACACAGAGGTCATGACGGTCAACTTACATCAACCTTTGGTGGTTAATGATAACGCAAAATAATTAATAAAACCCATTTGTCTCCGCATTTTGAAAATAAATGACATGGAATGAGCTGTAGGAACAATGGTGTCATTAGTGTGAGATTTCAGAACTTCCTATTTCCCCATTTCAGGTCTGGACACACTGTCAGTCTCATTGATAATGGTCTCCCTGCTCTCCAATCAAATTGGTAATTGTCTCCATTCTTGCCAATCAAATTGGTAACGGTCTCCCTGCTCTCCAATCACATTGGTAATGGTCTCCATTCTTTCCAATCGAATTATTGGTAACGGTCTCCATTCTCTCCAATCAAATTGGTAATGGTCTCCATTCTCACCAATCAAATTGGTAATGGTCTCCATTCTTTCCAATCAAATTATTGGTAACGGTCTCCATTCTCTCCAATCAAATTGGTAACGGTCTCCATTCTCTCCAAACAAATTGGTAACGGTCTCCATTCTCTCCAATCAAATTATTGGTAACGGTCTCCATTCTCTCCAATCAAATTGGTAATGGTCTCCATTCTTGCCGATCAAATTGGTAATGGTCTCCATTCTCTCCAATCAAATTGGTAATGGTCTCCATTCTCTCCAATCAAATTGGCAACGGTCTCCATTCTTTCCAATCAAATAGGTAATGGTCTCCATTCTCTCCAATCAAATTGGCAACGGTCTCCATTCTTTCCAATCAACTTGGTAATGGTCTCCATTCTCTCCAATCAAATTGGCAACGGTCTCCATTCTTCCCAATCAAATTGGTAATGGTCTCCATTCTCTCCAATCAAATTGGCAATGGTCTCCATTCTTTCCAATCAAATTGGTAATGGTCTCCATTCTCTCCAATCAAATTGGCAACGGTCTCCATTCTCTCCAATCAAATTGGCAACGGTCTCCATTCTCTCCAATCAAATTGGCAACGGTCTCCATTCTCTCCAATCAAATTGGTAATGGTCTCCATTCTCTCCAATCAAATTGGTAATGGTCTCCATTCTCTCCAATCAAATTGGCAACGGTCTCCATTCTCTCCAATCAAATTGGTAATGGTCTCCATTCTCTCCAATCAAATTGGCAACAGTCTCCATTCTCTCCAATCAAATTGGTAATGGTCTCCATTCTTTCCAATCAAATTGGTAATGGTCTCCATTCTCTCCAATCAAATTGGCAACGGTCTCCATTCTCTCCAATCAAATAGGTAATGGTCTCCATTCTCTCCAATCAAATTGGCAACGGTCTCCATTCTCACCAATCAAATTGGCAACGGTCTCCATTCTCTCCAATCAAATTGGCAATGGTCTCCATTCTCTCCAATCAAATAGGTAATGGTCTCCATTCTCTCCAATCAAATTGGCAACGGTCTCCATTCTCACCAATCAAATTGGCAACGGTCTCCATTCTCTCCAATCAAATTGGTAATGGTCTCCATTCTCTCCAATCAAATTGGTAACGGTCTCCATTCTCTCCAATCAAATTGGTAATGGTCTCCATTCTCTCCAATCAAATTGGCAACGGTCTCCATTCTTTCCAATCGAATTGGTAAAGGTCTCCATTCTCTCCAATCAAATTGGCAACGGTCTCCATTCTCTCCAATCAAATTGGTAACGGTCTCCATTCTCTCCAATCAAATCGGTAATGGTCGCCATTCTCTCCAATCAAATTGGTAACGGTCTCCATTCTCTCCAATCAAATTGGTAACGGTCTCCATTCTCTCCAAACAAATTGGTAACGGTCTCCATTCTCTCCAATCAAATTATTGGTAACGGTCTCCATTCTCTCCAATCAAATTGGTAATGGTCTCCATTCTTGCCGATCAAATTGGTAATGGTCTCCATTCTCTCCAATCAAATTGGTAACGGTCTCCATTCTCTCCAAACAAATTGGTAACGGTCTCCATTCTCTCCAATCAAATTGGCAACGGTCTCCATTCTCTCCAATCAAATTGGCAACGGTCTCCATTCTCACCAATCAAATTGGCAACGGTCTCCATTCTCTCCAATCAAATTGGCAACGGTCTCCATTCTTTCCAATCAAATAGGTAATGGTCTCCATTCTCTCCAATCAAATTGGCAACGGTCTCCATTCTTCCCAATCAAATTGGTAATGGTCTCCATTCTCTCCAATCAAATTGGCAATGGTCTCCATTCTCTCCAATCAAATTGGCAACGGTCTCCATTCTCTCCAATCAAATTGGCAACGGTCTCCATTCTCTCCAATCAAATTGGCAACGGTCTCCATTCTCTCCAATCAAATTGGCAACGGTCTCCATTCTCTCCAATCAAATTGGTAATGGTCTCCATTCTCTCCAATCAAATTGGCAACGGTCTCCATTCTCTCCAATCAAATTGGCAATGGTCTCCATTCTCTCCAATCAAATTGGTAATGGTCTCCATTCTCTCCAATCAAATTGGCAATGGTCTCCATTCTTTCCAATCAAATTGGCAACGGTCTCCATTCTTTCCAATCAAATTGGTAATGGTCTCCAATACCTCCAATCAAATTGGTAACGGTCTCCATTCTCTCCAATCAAATTGGCAACGGTCTCCATTCTCTCCAATCAAATTGGCAACGGTCTCCATTCTCTCCAATCAAATTGGCAACGGTCTCCATTCTCTCCAATCAAATTGGTAACGGTCTCCATTCTCTCCAATCAAATTGGTAATGGTCTCCATTCTCTCCAATCAAATTGGCAACGGTCTCCATTCTTTCCAATCGAATTGGTAAAGGTCTCCATTCTCTCCAATCAAATTGGCAACGGTCTCCATTCTCTCCAATCAAATTGGCAACGGTCTCCATTCTTTCCAATCAAATTGGTAATGGTCTCCAATCCCTCCAATCAAATTGGCAACGGTCTCCATTCTCTCCAATCAAATTGGTAATGGTCTCCATTCTCTCCAATCAAATTGGTAATGGTCTCCATTCTCTCCAATCAAATTGGTAATGGTCTCCATTCTCTCCAATCAAATTGACAACGGTCTCCATTCTCTCCAATCAAATTGGTAACGGTCTCCATTCTCTCCAATCAAATCGGTAATGGTCGCCATTCTCTCCAATCAAATTGGTAACGGTCTCCATTCTCTCCAATCAAATTGGTAACGGTCTCCATTCTCTCCAAACAAATTGGTAACGGTCTCCATTCTCTCCAATCAAATTATTGGTAACGGTCTCCATTCTCTCCAATCAAATTGGTAATGGTCTCCATTCTTGCCGATCAAATTGGTAATGGTCTCCATTCTCTCCAATCAAATTGGTAACGGTCTCCATTCTCTCCAAACAAATTGGTAACGGTCTCCATTCTCTCCAATCAAATTGGCAACGGTCTCCATTCTCTCCAATCAAATTGGCAACGGTCTCCATTCTCACCAATCAAATTGGCAACGGTCTCCATTCTCTCCAATCAAATTGGCAATGGTCTCCATTCTCTCCAATCAAATTGGTAATGGTCTCCATTCTCTCCAATCAAATTGGCAACGGTCTCCATTCTTTCCAATCGAATAGGTAATGGTCTCCATTCTCTCCAATCAAATTGGCAACGGTCTCCATTCTTCCCAATCAAATTGGTAATGGTCTCCATTCTCTCCAATCAAATTGGCAATGGTCTCCATTCTCTCCAATCAAATTGGCAACGGTCTCCATTCTCTCCAATCAAATTGGCAACGGTCTCCATTCTCTCCAATCAAACTGGCAACGGTCTCCATTCTCTCCAATCAAATTGGCAACGGTCTCCATTCTCTCCAATCAAATTGGTAATGGTCTCCATTCTCTCCAATCAAATTGGCAACGGTCTCCATTCTCTCCAATCAAATTGGCAACGGTCTCCATTCTCTCCAATCAAATTGGTAATGGTCTCCATTCTTTCCAATCAAATTGGTACTGGTCTCCATTCTCTCCAATCAAATTGGGAAGTCTTTCTGAATCATGGAACAATTTCTGCAATGATGGGGCAAAAGTACCTGTGTTCTTACTTAAACACAATTTGTTTTTGTTGAAATGACAAAGAACAACAACTAAGGATTATTTTTCACAGAAAAAAAAAAGTACACCATTAGTAATTACCACACAGTGTGTTAAATGACAATCACACACAGACACCACATGCAGTCTATGGGAGAGGGAAAATAACCAAACGGACTCTGAGAAGAAGTTTCTGTAGATGGAGAGCAGAAGCAGGAAGGAAACAGCAGTTGAGACTTTGTGAGGAAGGTCGTAGCGAGATCTGAGCCACACCAAGGCGGCCGTAACAAGATGGTGCACCTGAAAAGGAGGGCAAGGGAGCGGCGTAGTACATGAAGCAGAATAGGATTGAGACTTTGCCAAAGTGAGAACTTGACATCTGACAGGTTAACAACATTCTCACCAAGCTGATATTGGAATCCAAACTGATCTGGATGAACTTCCAATCAAACTCCATTCCTCTGGCACCGACCCATAGGGGCACAAACCTGCGCAACACGTTCCATCATTCTCTGACTTCTTTCTCCCACCCCTTCCCTTTTTATCAGTGTTGGTCTCACCTGCTGGTGAACAGCTCTGCAGTGGCCCATCCCATCCCTGCCACCATGACCTTAAGTTCACCACGACCAGCCATCCTCACCATGACCACGTAAAGGCCACACAAATCGGCCACTTCTACTGTGGCCTTCATCAGCTCCTGTAGATGGCATCACATCTCAAACCTGGCACAAAGACCCCGTTATTGGAACATGGCCGGATTCTCGAAAGGGGTTTTAGACAAAAAGGAAACAAATCCGATAGGACATTGCAGAGCAGGACGAATTTGGGAGAATCCATATTTGCAAAAATGGTCTTGGCACTAAGTGGCCTTAATAAAGTACAGGCCCTGTGCACTCATATCTTAAATAGCTTCCCGGATGGATGGAGCGAAACAGGCCCGCAATCATCCACGAAGCCCAGGAAACCATGCTTATGCTGCCTTTTGTTGTGGGGTCGAAACACGAGCAGGAAATGAGTGGTGGGATTTGAGAGGAAGGAACCACGTTTTCCTTCTGAGTGATTGGTTGTTGGGGATCTACTGTCCTGCACCTCAGTTAGCCATTCAAACACGAGTGCACGGGAAGCCTGGCACGATTGGAGGGGAGTTCAGCGTACCCACCAACGGTAAATATTTATTTTCATCTTTAATTGTGTAAAGATACTCACTCCGACTGCATCAAATCCCCCGACTGTTACCCCCTCCCAGGTGGGGAAGAATGTTGCGAGGAAGAGCATCTGAGTTCAGTCACAACACAAAAAAAACATGACAGAGGCTACATTAGCAAATATATCATCTACCAAGTCCGAACTTCACACGGATGTGTTCAGTAAAGGAAGTGACGTCATTTTATACCCTATAATTGTGCATTTTAACGGAACATCTTGCAATCGACAGGTAACATCCGTTTTAACAATAGATCTCAACCTCCTGACCACAAAGCCATCACCGCAGTCTCTTTTCCCTATCAAATCAACTAAATTCAGGCCGAAGACTTTACTCCTCTAACTTTCTGGCCATCACTCACAGGTCATCTAGGATGTCACATGCCACAGGTCATTCCGTCCAGCTAGACCCGCACCGGACGGATGCCATGATCTTTCAGACTACCTACTGGACAGGCCTACGGAGGCCATTTTCACATCAAGGCTGACAATGGTGCACCCAATGAAACACTTCGATTGATCCATGGAGTTTCATTAAACAAAACAATGATGAGCAAACCTTGCACAGCTGAACCAGCACGTATATTCCCCCAGCTTGTACACATCTCCAAAAGGCGCTGTATTCTGCCCTGCATGCTCACGGTACAGACAGGGAGGCTCATGGTCAGGCGTGCAAACGGGGAGTGAGGACACCAAGAGGAAAAGGGAAGGACACATTGATTAAATATTGTTATCCTTGTGGGCACACAAAATTGTTGATATAAAGCAAATATACTTCAATCGATTCGGATAGCGAGCAGCTACGAAGCACAGAGGTGGACATCCGACAATCGGCCTGGCACGTCCATTACCCCTTATTGCCGCTTTAACAACATTCTTCTCGCTATTGGCTCAATAAACCCCTAGTACCCGAATTATCGCCCCCAAACACCCTTATCACACCAACTCTTACCCATAACACCCTAATTTCCGCTTCCATGCACCCCTGACTTTCCAATTATCGCCCCAATGAACCCCTAATTCCCACCAATTCTCGCCCCATGCACCCCTAACATCCGCCAATTCCCACCACATGCACCCCAACATCCCAGTTATCACCCCAATGCACCCCTGACACTCCAATCCTCCCTCCCATCCACCTCTAACTCCCCAATCCTAGCTGCCATCCACCCTTAACACTCCAATCCTAGCTGCCATCCACCCCTAACACTCCAATCTTTGCTCCCACCCACCCATAACTCCCCAATCCTCGCTCCCATCCACCCCTAACACTCCAATCCTCATTTTCATCCACCCCTAACACTCTAATCCTTGCTCCCACCCACCCCTAACACTCTAATCCTTGCTTCCATCCACCCCTAACACTCCAATCCTTGCTTCCATCCACCCCTAACACTCCAATCCTTGCTTCCACCCACCCCTAACACTCCAATCCTCATTTTCATCCACCCCTAACACTCTAATCCTTGCTCCTACCCACCCCTAACACTCTAATCCTTGCTTCCATCCACCCCTAACACTCCAATCCTTGCTTCCACCCACCCCTAACACTCCAATCCTTGCTTCCACCCACCCCTAACACTCCAATCTTTGCTCCCACCCACCCATAACTCCCCAATCCTCGCTCCCATCCACCCCTAACACTCCAATCCTCATTTTCATCCACCCCTAACACTCTAATCCTTGCTCCCACCCACCCCTAACACTCTAATCCTTGCTTCCATCCACCCCTAACACTCCAATCCTTGCTTCCACCCACCCCTAACACTCCAATCCTCATTTTCATCCACCCCTAACACTCTAATCCTTGCTCCCACCCACCCCTAACACTCTAATCCTTGCTTCCATCCACCCCTAACACTCCAATCCTTGCTTCCACCCACCCCTAACACTCCAATCCTTGCTTCCACCCACCCCTAACACTCCAATCCTTGCTCCCACCCACCCCCAACAGTCCAGTCCTCGCTCCCATCCACCCCAATCCTAGCTCTCATCCACCCATAACACTCCAATCCTAGCTCCCATCCACCCATAACACCCCTGCCCTAGCTCCCATCCACCCATAACACCCCTGCCCTAGCTGCCCATCCACCACTAACTCCCCAATCCTCGCTCCCATCCACCCCTATCTCCCCAATTCTCGCTCCCATCAACCCCTAACTCCCCAATCCTCGCCAAACTAATAATTATACTGTAAACGCCTTCACTTAAGTCACTTACAGTCCGGAGCACTTGTAGGTAATGACATAAGGGATAAACGAGAGCGCTAAACAATTTCCCAAATGAAACAGAGTCATTTTAATGGTTACTACACTGCAACCGATTTAAAGGAATCAAATTAAACTAGTACAGGCCGCAATCATTGACTGTCACCAGAACCTCTGGTCCTAATTTGTGTTCCACAAAACTTCGTTCCGGCTACGATAAGAACCTCGTTTTGTTTTTTTCCTTTTTTTTAGTTCTCATTGAATATGCACAAGAAAACCTGGACCGAGCTTTTCATACATTTTTTTAAAAATCAAATCGGTACATTTTACACTTTTATACTAGAAATAGAATCGTGGTGTATTGGAGAAATAAATGTCAACTATAACAGTATAACGACTAATAATTGTTGACGTATATAAAGTTCATTATGATCTGTCAATGTAATATAAATTACAAACTACTTTGATGGTATTTTTTAACCTGGGATTTCTAGGCGGTGTATAGATATGCAATCCAGCACAGTTGGTCGCTCTGTCTCCCCAGGTAACGAACGCATTGTTTTTAATGCGGTGTATGGTATTTCATGTTTTTCAAAAGTGTTGTGATACTCAGTAGGTTTATTGAAAAGAGTAGATTGTTGTTATCAGATTTAGTACGCTGATATTCCCTTTAAAACATCCTTGGCTCTACCGCGCACTTGGCTTGACTTTATGTAAATCTACCGCGCATTATACCGCTTCGTACAAATGTAGCGCTCAATATATTTTAGAACATTATTACATAGCGATACGACTGGCATTTGATAAATCGATCAGAGAAATAACTTTGAAATGCCACAAATTTCCATGACAATATTGTTCCTTGTAACATTACCACAGAGATTTTGTCGGTTTCTATGAGAGGTTGTTACCTCTAAACCTTGAAGCATCTTTGATTGTGTGGAGTATATTTTAATATAGTTTCGTGTTAATTTCAGCGAAAAAAACCCCATATTTTTCCCCTTTGAAGGATTTTATATCTGCAGAAAACTGACGTAATAGTTGCCGGAAGTAAAGGGCGGAAGAGTCCCTTTTTTTTTTTTCCTTTTTTTTTTGCGACTTCAGCTATTTCGTTGCGAATCGACTTTGGTTGTTTAGCGGAGGAGAGACCGAGCTGTTTGGTTGCCGTCCGTAAAACGTCGATTTTGTGGTTTTATCGCGAAGCTCATTTTCACTTTTGGTAGTAAAGATGGATGGACCAGAAATGTCAGGGGTTGTTGAGCGAGGTCCTGAGCTCTGGGAGAGACCCTGGGATATCGCGGAGATCCGCAAAGGCGGCAACAGCTGGTCCTTGGCGAGCGATGCCGGGGTAACTGTGACGTCATGTTAGGGTCGCGTGTACATCATGTTCGGATGGTTGTGTGTGCACTAAACGTTAATGTGTCTGTGTTGACTTTGGGGTCTGATTCTCATGTTGTTGATTTCAGGAAATCCTAATTTAAACGTTGGTTTATTTATATACATGTTGAATGTTTGGGAGTGATATTCAAGTTTCATATCACGAGTACACCCACTCCATATGGGAGCGGCAGGAAGGGTCATGTTATTCTCGGTGGGGTATATAGATTACAGTAGATCTAGGCTCGGGTCCGTTAGGCTGTGAGGGGCACTATAAGTATAGAATACCTCAAGAACGTCGGGTTTCCTCCTTTTCGGTTTAGTGTTAAACAGCATTAGCGACTGTTTCAAAAGGTAATCATAGGTGTTTGTGGCTTATAATATTTTTTTAAACTTCTGGTAGGGTAGGGATGTTCCACGATACGCCAAGATAAGCTGTTTATACATGTTACCACGGTGTTTGTCCAAGGATGAAAATCCCTGTGGGGAGAGGGCATATTTTCACTATATTAGTATTAATATTGTTTTGTAATAACATTAATATTATGCTGTTATCATTAGTGTTGTTATTAGTTTTGTTATTAGATGCAGCTTCTGGGAAAATGCCACGATTAGCTATCTTACCACAGATATACACCTTAACACAGACTTGGCCCAAGGTGGAAAACCCCTTGGGGAGTGGAGCAAATGAAGTCCTGGAAACCTCCCTCGTGTGACCCTTAGTCCTCCTGTCAAGTTCAGTTGAGATTGGATAAGTAACGACCGAATGTATTGCGGTCAGACAGACAGACAGACACCAAATTGTATATTTTAGTGTGATGGTCTAATAGGTGGAATGGCGAAAATTATTTGTACATAACATAATGTAACAATTAGCAAATGTAACCCCGTTTTCTACTCTCCGTATCCCGCCTTCCCACTCCCATCTTCCTTCCCACTCACTCGCCACCCACCTCCCTTCCCCCCCAAACTTCCAAACATAAGCTCTCCTTCTTCCAAATTTCCACTTTTTCCTTCATGGGAGTTCTCTTCTTTATGCATCTTGTGCACCTCATAGTCCTCCCCTACCTGCCCCTACCCCTCATTCCGCCCCTACTTCTCATTCCGCCCCTACCCCTCATTCCACCCTTCCCCTCATTCCACCACTACCGCTCAATCCGCCCCTACCCTTCATTCCGCCCCTACTGCTCATTTATTTTTTAAATCCCGCTCATTCATTCTGCCCCTACCAAGGTGTTTTATTTATTTATTTTAAATCTTTATTATTAACCATCTGTATCTTTCCCAATGTCTATGTTTTGATAATGTCCATGTTTTATTCATTCCCCTTCCCATTGTGCAGCTCCTGCTGTACCTTCAGCAGTGGTCACAAGGTTTGCTGTCACGAACGCACAATGTGCAGCGAGGGATGGAGCACCTGAACAGCCAAACACAGGCAATGCACACCCGTCTCAACAATGTCTTCCATGACTTCCTGGGCCTCGCTAGCGATCAGTTCATTGAAAATGTGAGGATGTTATAATGTGTCACACAGAGATTGTACACGGGGCACGTCCTGTGTGTCTGTTTTTGTATCGGATAAAGCTGAGGTAGAGTGGGGGATGGGGAGGGGGGGGGGGGGTTATGGGTACAATATATCTGGGTATATAAAGCGTAGGTTCATGGAAGGGTGAGGAGACTGGTGGTAAAATGTCGCTGCACTGATAGTGCCACGGTTGGACACGGTAAGCAAGTGAATGGACGAACAGAACAAGAGGGGCGGTGTTAAGAGAGTTGGGTTGGGGAGAGAGAATTGTGGATATATTTGGAGATGACGTGTGATTGTGGTGCACTGGATACTTGAAGCCCTGGAGTGAAGAGTGTGACCAAACTGTCTTTGGAAGGCAATTCCACAAACAGGTGAAAATAGGAACAATAGAGTAAGGGTGGGCAAGAAGTCATGATTTTGGGACGTAAAGAAGGAGGGGGTTCGGTTACTGCATGAATGCATGCTTCCGGGAGCACAGATGTGGGAGAGGTTGTGGCGTTTGGGTCGAGGTCGGAGGGCTGAGAGAGAGCTGGACTGGAGGAGGATGTGGTAAAAATCCAGAGGCCACCAACCTGTCCTCCACGTGAGAGCAACGGAGCCTGTTCTTTGGCCTCATCATGGGAGATGTCAATCGTGTTGAGAACTTTCGACTCAACAGAATTCAGGAGAGACTGATGTGATGCTGAGGTGCCAGCCCATAGCGGGGAGCAGTACTCCATTGATCTGTGGACAAAGGCCTTGAGGAGTTATGATTTCATCCCTCAAGATTTAATTCCTCTGATTTTCTAAGGAATGACTTTGAGAGTCATTGAGATGTTGACTTTGAGACTTTGAGAGTCACTTTGAGAGTCATGTCTTTCAATCCTGACAAATCTCACACTCTTACTATGTCTCTCCGAAAAGATCGACTGGACAACCCTCCCATCTACTTTCTCAACAATCCTCTCCAAGAAGTTCTGTCGCTCAAGATTTTGGGTCTCACTATCTGCCATGATCTTTCTTGGGAAAACCACATTTCCAAGCTGGCCTCCAAAGCCAGTCGCCGACTGGGCATCCTCCGTCGTGCGAAGTCCTTCCTCGGCACACCTGAGCTCCTCACCACATACAAGGCTTTCATCCGCAGCTCAATGGAATACTGTTCTCCCCTATGGGCCGGTGCTCCTGCCTCACACCTAGCTCGGCTTCACGCTGTTGAAACCAAAGCTTTCAGAATTATTGGAATCTCCCGCGATGAAGCTATCTCTGAGGGCCTTTCACTCACTCACCGCAGGCAGGTAGGTGGTCTTTCTGTCTTCTACCGACTCCTCTCCGGCCTTGCACCCCCAGCTCTCTCTGTGCTCTGTCCCCCAAATATTCCTACAGGTCGCACAAGATCTGCCAGCAACCCTCTGATGGTTAAACTGCCGAAATCTCGGCTCTCTGCTCACCTTCACTCTTTCATTCCTCTTTTCTCCCGCCTCTGGAACAAACTCCCTCACTCCCTTCAATCCCACTCCTCCCTCCAGGTCTTTAAAACAGCTGTTCACCACCATCTCTTATCTTCCCCCATCCAAAACCTTGATCTTTTCTACCCCTGCTATTTCACCCCAGATCCACCTTGTTTGAAATTCCAACTTCTTTCCTGGAAGTCCTGGCAGTGTCCATATGTTTTATACCTCTCCCACCGCCCCCTTCCCATGCCCCCCCCCCCAAAGCCCTCGCCCTCTCTCAGATCTCTCGATGTCTCCATGTCTCTCGGTCCCTGCTCTCAAATGTTGTGTTTGTGTCCTTCCCCCTCTCTCCCCATCTTGTCTACCGCTCCCGATGTTATATGTTTTATGTGTCGGTTTGTCTTTCTGTGTGATTAATGTTCGCTCTTTCACGAGCCTCGATCTTGTATACAAAACAAAACATATTAAAAAAAAAAAAAAAAAAAAAAAAAAAAAAAAAAAAAAAAAAAAAAAAAAAAAAAAAAAAAAAAAAAAAAAAAAAAAAAAAAAAAGAAAAAAAAAAAGACGAATACGTCACGCTTTGCTATGTGGTCAGCCCAATGGAGGTAATGCCTGATGGTGAGGCCAAGACTTTCAAGAGGCCGAACCTTTCCAGTGGCTGAAAATGGAAATGGAGAATCTGGTTTGTTTGATGATCCTTCCAGAGTGACAGAGTGAGACTGAGATTCCACAGGTTTGAAAGACATGTTCCATTTATCAAACCTTCATCGACTCAATTCTAAATCGGCAGACAGTGAGGTGTTTGCTATCTGTTTGGCCGTTGGATGTGGCACTGTACGACACAAATGTGGTCACCTGTAAAAGGGAAGAGGCCTATTCCAAAGCATCAGGTTGTTTATGCAGAAGAGGAACAAGACTGGGCCTAAGACACTGCCTTGGGGAACTCCAGCCTCCATTAGTTGAGGAGAGGAGAGGAGAAGAGAGGAGAAGAGCAGGTTCCATTAAAAGCAATGTGTTGATTACACGAGTGGAGAAAATCAGAAAGCCATGTATGGCCTTGCACCCCACAGGTAGCGATCTTGACAAGCAATGCGGGATGCCATATTGTGTCGAATACCCGAGATATGTGCAGGGAGACCGTCATAACCTCTTGTTTGAGGTTTAGGGCCTCGAATCCTGGCTGAGAGCAGTAGTAGCGACAAATTGCAAACTGTTGGTTAGATCAGATTGTTTGAAAACAGGGAAGACTCGACATCGGCACTGGAAATGGATTCCATGACTTGGCTTGTAATTAGAAGTGAGCTCCTGGCTGTTTTATACACCATTCTTGCGAATGTGAGGGATGTTGTCGGCCGTCCAGGCGGATGGAAGGTAGCTGACGCTGAAGGAGAAGGACAGGCTGAAGAGGGCAAAGGGGAAGCACGACCAGCAGAGCAAGATTTGAGAACATGGGGACTAACGCCAATTTACCTGTCACTGATAAACTCTCGGATGGACACAACTGTCTCTACCTTAGAGTCTAGAAGCCAGTAGGGATGAATG
The DNA here is from genome assembly GCF_964187855.1 of Myxine glutinosa. Classification (NCBI taxonomy): domain Eukaryota; kingdom Metazoa; phylum Chordata; class Myxini; order Myxiniformes; family Myxinidae; genus Myxine; species Myxine glutinosa. The sequence continues at coordinate 890,288 of NC_136267.1, read as the reverse complement.
GGTATGGTGGGGACAGAGCTGTCTGATGGGGATACCTGGTTTGGAGGCAATCACTAAGATGAGATTAATTCATCTTGTCTGACGTGAAGCCATTGTCGGTGTATGAGGGCATTGAGGGGGAACATACACCAGAGATGGACTAGGCAAATTGTCACCAAGACTTTGAGGAAGGAGACTGGTTGGAGAGTTTGGCCTTGATATTTGCAAGATGGGTATTTCTGGCTTTCCTCGGGATAGAGATGGACATGTTGCGAGCCTTACGGGGGTAAGATAAAGGTAACCTCAACGAGGGCAACTTTTCATTTTGAGAAAGCAAGCTGGTAGGCCTCAACTACTTCGGAACAAGATTTGGTGTACCATCATCAATGGGATGGATAGGATAGCCACAGATGGTATGGGATAAACCAATGCGTGAGAGAAAATAAACATTCAGAAAAGCATTCCATTGCGGAATCATCTGTGGCATTGAGCTTGCTCCTTCGAGGGGAACCCAAATGCAATTTTTAAAACTGTTGAAAATCATTAATCATGGTCTAATTTTAAGGGGAAAATGTTTTGAATTATTTTTTTGCCAATCACAGTGCCAAACAAAGCCCTAAAATGTCAATTTTCGATATCGCCAGTGACGTCACTCTATGTACTCACCTTGATCCAGATGGCAGCTTTACATAGAGAACAGTGCATTTCCAGCTTGGATTCCACCGTCATTAGCAACTCTGAAGATTCTTATTATGTTGAAACGGATCAGTGGGATTCTAAAGAAACTATTGGAGACAAAATTAGTGATGGAAACCCTTTTTGTGGAATTATTGTGGAGCCATGTCATTTTAAGCCTTGGGCGAGTGATTCAGATGTAGTTGCGGTTTGTTGAAGATGGCGGCATTAGTAGTGAAGATGAAAAAGCTGGTCACATGTTCACGACAGATTGGTGGATTATGGTTTCCCCCTTCAATTGACGATTTACCAGGGATTTTGTATGAATTGATAAATCCGTTATATTAATCCAGCAGAAATATGGCACAGACACGGCATACAGGACACTTCTGACCAAATGGGCGATGAATGCTTTGTCCCAACATTGCAGGCTGACCCGGTGTCCTGTATGTTACAGGATCGTCCCGTTTCACACTTTCCCAGGACGCCATTCGTGTCCGTGCCATGTTGAAGGCCCGATCCACACTCGGGTATTTCAGACAAACCTTGTCCAATTTCTGTCAACCCTCGGATCTTTCGGCCATTGGTGTAGCATGAAACCATCTTGGTTTCTATTTCGACAACCACCAAGGTCCAAGGACGCATCGACCCGGCATATTAATAGAATTTCGAAAATTATTTGCAGTTTCAGTCAAATCGTACAGTGATGAAACCCATAGACAGTACGGATATGGCAGTCGACTTCCTCGTGCAACGTCACTGCTAAGCGTGAAGAAGATTTTGACTTTTAATCGCAAAATTACCGACTTTATAAATCTCAAATTGGAAAAAGACACGTCATATCAATTTTGCAAATATCATGGGATTATTAGCGGCGAGGAGGTATTATCATTCGGTTTTCCCTTTAACAATAGGCAGAGTGATATGAGTGGTTACAGATCTCACAACCAGCCAGCTGGCATGGTGGCGGGTGAAGTTGCCACAGATCATGAACAATGTTGGGATTGATTTCAAGTTTGGTTCATTGATTGAATGCCACAGAGCGATACCAACACTATGATGGAGAGGGGCCTTTTAAAACACAATAGCTCAGGAGAGACGAGGAATCGGAGACCTCCCGTGAGAGTAATGTTTCCATTAAACATGTACGGCCTAATTTGGGAAAGACTCCTAATTTAGGAAAGACTCCTCATTTATGAAAGGCGGCCGAATTTAGGAAAGACTCCTAATTTAGGAAAGACTCCTAATTTAGGAAAGGCGGCCGAATTTAGGAAAGGCGGCCGAATTTAGGAAAGATTCCTAATTTAGGAAAGGTGGCCGAATTTAGGAAAGACTCCTAATTTAGGAAAGGCGGCCGAATTTAGGAAAGACTCCTAATTTATGAAAGGCGGCCGAATTTAGGAAAGGCGGCCGAATTTAGGAAAGACTCCTAATTTAGGAAAGGCGGCCGAATTTAGGAAAGACTCCTAATTTAGGAAAGGCGGCTGAATTTAGGAAAGACTCCTAATTTAGGAAAGACGGCCAAATTTAGGAAAGGCGGCCGAATTTAGGAAAGGCGGCCGAATTTAGGAAAGGCGGCCGAATTTAGGAAAGATTCCTAATTTAGGAAAGACGGCCAAATTTAGGAAAGGCGTTTGAGTTAGATGCGTGTAGAATCGTTAATCGTGGGATGATCACGCGTTCAAAGTTAGTCGCCAATTGCCGAAGAGTGATTATCTAATGTGCAATCACAACCTAATCGCAAGCGTTTAAATCACAAATACACTTCTACACGTCGGTGAGGGCATGTTTAACAGTGGGGTTTTAAGGCCTTGAAGCAAGCATTGCACAGCTTAGAATCGGTAGTTCACATGGGACCGTGAAGATGGATGCTCTAGGAGTGCTTGAATCGGCTTAAGAGGAGGCAGAAGAGGACAGGAATAGGGAAGTTCGCCGACGTCCATTGAGAAAGAGAATGGATGCAATCGTCCAGAGAAATATGACAACATAAAATTTGTCCGGAGTTACAGACTCCCGAAGGAATCATTTCGTTGGTTGCTGATCAAGTGCGAGATGACCTGGATCAACCTACGATGACGAGTAATGCGCTGAATCCCCTCCAACAATTGTCCATGTTGTTGCGATTCTATGCAAATGCATCATTTCAATTGGATGTTGGAGATATGGGCGGAGTTTCCCAGGCTAATCGGACAACTAAACGTGCACAACTAAACGGCTGTTTATCTCCCTTCATAAATTGCTATTTAAACGGGTAATTAGCTGTGCGAGTACAAATTTGTTTTCGTCAGCATTTAGGGTGAGGAAGGTGTTAGCTTGCCAAGCACCTTTCGTAAACTCTGCCTATAATGTGTGGAGCTCAAACGCAACCTACATGGAGAGACCAGCAATATTTGAACGAAGACTTCTAATATCAGTGGTCCACATGCGAGCGAGCTCGTTATGGTTAACATGAGCCTATGCCATTACCATACAGGATGAAGAATGTTTCATCAACTGATGTCCCTTATGTGATTGTATCTTGTAATGGAATGTACATGAACAGTTTCCATGAGTCGTTTAAAAGTGGTTTGTATCGTTTTTAGCCCGACCTCTCATTGGCGAAGAATCGCTTAAGAAATTAAAAAATTATACTATCCGGATCTGTATCCGGATCTTCCCAAAAATCTAATAAAGTCATCCTTGTCAGACAACCAACCTGCCCACCAGGTTTTGTCTAAATCTGTCCACAATGTTTTGAAATGTCGTGCTTACAGCCAGACAGACAGACAGACAGACAGACACCTTTGGTGGTGGAGGTAAATGTATATGTGCAGTGTGTTATTGTGAGGTTTTTCCTTTTCACCGATTGACCCATTGTTGTTGAGCATGACCCTATTTTGACCTGCCCATGTTGCAGCGCGTGTACGACGAAGAGGTGGAGACCGAGGTGCCGAAAGTGGAACCGGCTCGACCCCTTGACCAAGTGAGCGATAACGACGGGATGTCCTTCATGAACACTCAGCCATAACGAACGGTTTCCTTGCGGCCTTGCACTGCTTCCTGTTTTATTAAAACTTTCGCCTGTTCTTCATCCACCCTTTTGCTTCTCTCCCGTTAATTTTTTTTTTTTTAACCAACTTCCTGTGTTACCAAAGGATGGCAAATTGATGTTGATCATCTCCTTGTTTTCTCTACAATGTTCCTGTTTCCCTTCTTGCTCATCGTCTCTGCCCATATTCCTTCGTTTCCTCTTGTTGAATTCCATTTTGCCCTCTGCCTCCTCACCCTTCTTCACCCTTTCTCTCCCCTCCCCATCTCCCAGATTTTCCTGCTTTCTTCTTAACCATTTCCTCTTGATTCTTTCTTTTCCCCTATCCTATGACAGGCAGAGCAAAATGCACAGCGTGAGGCAGAACTACTGCCAAAAGTTTGCACGGCTGTGCGTTTGGGCCTCGACGTTCTGGATTCAGCCTTTGAGCGTCTTCCGGTCTCCATTGGTGATGACGAGGAAGATTATGATGAAGAAGAAGAGAAAGCGATATCTGAGGATAAGAGAGGGGTAGTAGTAGGGCACAGAGGAAATCAATTTTTTCCGATCTTGGAGCCGAAGGTGAATTTGGGTAGAATTCATTTTTTACTCCTTTGATGCGGACCAAGTTCAAATTATATTTTGATATAATACTCTTTCCTGTCTTTGTTCCTGAAGGACCTTTACCTGGACCGGCCTCTCCCACACATCATCGGATCATCTGCCTTCCTTTCCTCGGATGATGTGGGGCTTAGAGATGACAGCAGCGATGGTGATTTGTTATTACCTCTGCCACCGAAGGTGGACGGAGGTTATGTTTTCACCTCTGTCTGTTTGTCTGTGAGCACAACATCTCAAAGAGTTGTGGACGGGTTATGACAAAACTAGGTGTATGAGTTGGGTAGGTGACAAGGACAAGTTGATTAGATTTTTGTTCAGGACCTGACCGAGGTCCTGCCTTCCAGTGGCATACAAAATGTAAACTGCTCAGCCTGTTGGAGGTATGCGCTCTACCGGATTTGGATGAATTAGGTGGACAGGTTGGGTGTGTGACAAAGACTATTTGATTTGATTTTGGTGAAGATACGGATTTGGATACAGGAGGTTTTTTTTTGCCTCCGCCCATGAAATTGCCGGAGGCATTATGTTTTCTGGCTGTCCGTCCGGCTGTCTGTCCTTGTGAACAAGTGATGGGATTTTGACCAAATTTGGTACAAGTATGTATTACGATGCAAAGATTAACTGATTTGATTCTGGAGTCAAGAGGTCAAAGGTCAGAGTCATTAATACATTTATAACTTGAGAATGGCTGAACTGATCCAAGTTAAACTTGGTACAAGTATATATAATGATGTAAAGATGAACTGATTCGATTTTGGGGCTAGAGGTCAAAGGTCAGTGGTCATGTTAAGTTATAATGATTTTGTTACAGTGATAACTTAAGAACGACTAAAGGGATCTAAGTCAAACTTAGTGCAGGTTTATATAATGATCTAAGAATGAACTGACGAGATTTTGGGGCCAAAAGGTCATAGGTCATGTTAGTTACAAAACCTTTTACCGCACTAACCTGTGAACCTGTGATGAGATTTTGCCCAAAGTTGGTACAAGTATATATTATGATGCAAACATGAGCTGATTTTATTTGGGGATCAAGCGGTCAAAGGTTAAAGGTCGGAGTCTGTAATAGGTTTTCGTCACTGCAATAACTTATGACGGCTGAAGGGAAATAAGTCAAACTTGGTACGAGTATCTATAATGGTGTGGAAATGAATGGATTAGATTATGGGGTGAAGAGGTAAAAGGTCAGAGGTCCCATAAAGGTAAAAGTTTTGTTACCGAGCTAACTTGTGAACTTTTTGGGATTTTGGGATGGGATTTTGACCAAACTTCATACAAGTATATATTATGATAAAAAGATGAACTGATTAGATTTTGGCATCAAATGGCAGAGGTCATGTCAGGTAAAAACGTGATACTTGAGAACAACTGAAGGGATTTCAATCGAACTTTGTACAAAGTATGCATGATGATGTAATAATGTCGGCAGAGCTATATCAGAGCAACATTGATGAGTGCCGTTTTTAATCTTTTTAATCTTGAAGTGATTCTTCAACATTGAAAGATGAAGCCAAAAACGATATATAACACGATATCTCAAAACGTTGTGGATGAATTGTGACAAAATTAGGTGGATGAGTTGGTTTGGCGGCAAGAACAAGCCGTTTCGATTTTGGTTCAGGTCCGGATCCAGATCCGACCTTTCAGTGGGATACAAAACTCTAGCGAGTGCTGTTCTCATGTTAATATAGTATTATGCTTGTACTAATAATTTGTTTTCACTGTAAGTATTTTGCACGCACCAGGTGTGCCTTTGAGTTGGCACGAACATGAGCACTGTTCCTAAATACCTGGTCGTGACAGCCATGATCAGGTTAATTTTGTATTCCTTTGCGTTTCTGTGACTGTCCTATTGTCTGCTTGACCCCTAGTCCTTCCTTGTGCTGCATATTTACACTGAAAAGCCCCCACAACAACAACACCAACATGCATTTTAAGGCCATTTTCCCTGCCAGAGCGGGGGTTAGCCCCCACGATTAGCAATTTAATGATTGCAGACTCCAATCGCATTCAACACTCAAACATCTCACCTCAGGAACACATGGACCTCTGAAAGGTCTCTGAGCTACTTGTGAATAATTAAGGAATAAATGGGCAGGATGAGAACCAAATGAGGTCCATCGAACTTTGCCTCGTGCACCATCGGCTAGATCACATGACACAGAATTACCATAGCTTCTCCAATAATTATTGTTTTGTCTCATTTATTGAACTGTACACGAATGGGGTGTGAGTGAATTTTGTACTCTGAATTGAAGTTTGTTGATTATTGAAAACGTGGAGTAATACCAGCTCTAAGGCATGTAACTCACTGTCATGCCGTCGATTGCTTTGCAGATGAAGGAGCTTCCAGTGGCAGTGAAGGGGATGCAATGCTCAATGGGACAAAGTCGATGGTAAGGATTTCCTGGTCCTCTCATGACTGGGCTTGGACTCGGTGTAATGCGCTGATGTTAGCTGACTTGAAATTGTAAGGAAGATGAGCGAGGGCAAATTATATGGTGAACATAGCAGAAAGAGGATTGGCAAGAGCAGCAGAGCAGATTTTCAGGATGCGAATGCTGATGCTATCTGGGTCGCAATTATTTTTTCCCCAAAAGACATGGAATACCAATCCCAAAGTGAGAGGGAAAGCTCACAGGCCCCACCAACACCAGACAGTGGCCCCGACGGGGCTGTCTGACAATAGCCAGAGGGATGTTGATCTACCAAGTCCATAATTAGATGATCATTCTTGGGAGAATCTGCATCATGCTTTTAACCTTTTGAGTACGGCTGACGTCCAGTGCCGCAACCCGCGAAAAAGTTTTGTGTACGGATGACGTTGCTACACGTCATCGACTATACCTATAAATAGATCGTCTACGTGGTTGCATTCCCGTACCAAAATGCCAAATGAATCTCGTACTGGGGGTATTTTTATAAATAAAAAAAATCCTGTACTCAAAGGGTTAATTTACACCCTATACATTGTGCATACTTTCCAGTCTTCCAACAATTTCCAGATTTCCTTTTGTTTTTGGACTCGGAATAAGTAATTTACAACATGGAAAAACGGTTGAAGTTCGTAATTAATTTATTTTCCTCATTGACATCTTTTTGATTACATCTGTTGCTGTTTGGGCCTTAAACCGTCCTCGGTTGCAGGTGCTAGTCTTTAATTTACATAGCAATTTTTTGGGGGAGTAGTAGGGGGAATGGAGCAGAGGGCATACATATAATAAGTTAAGTTCATAACAAATTAGTTGTCGTTGGGAAGGTCATATGCAAAACTGAAGACATCACCAACTAGAACAGCACTCAGTAGAGAGCCAGGTGAACAGTTTACGTTTTATATCCCAGAGTAGAACACAAAATCAAAATCATCCGTCCACAACTTTTTGAGATATCCTGCTATGTATCGTTTTTGTCTCTATTTCCCAATGGGGAAGAATCGCTTAAAAAATTATACTAGCCGGATCTGGATCTTCACCAAAATTGAATTGATTCTTCCTTGTCACACACACAACTTGTCCACCAAGTTTCGTCCAAATCCGTTTATAACGTTTTGAGATATCCTGCTATATGTTGGTTTTAGCCCTATCTCTCAATGGTGAAGAATCACTTAAAAATTTAAATAATTCTCATATCTGAATCCATATTCAGATCTTCACCAAAATCGAATCGTATCGTCCTTGTCAGACACCCAACCGGTCCACCAAGTTTCGTCTAAATCCATCCACAACTTTTTGAGATATCTTGTTCACAGACGAACAACCAGACAGACAGGTGTGAAAACATAACCTCCATCCACCTTTGGTTGCGGAGGTAATGAATGTAGCCGCCCAGCATGCTCGGTTCAGAACGCGAAGCTGCTCCACGATGTGGTTGTGCGTTCGCTTTTTAAATGGTGAGAGTGGTTGCCTTTAGTTGAGAGTTTGTTTGGGGTTTGGGAGCTCTGCGATTCAACTCCGACCACAGCCGAATCGTATGAAAGACTTTATTTAACAAGAGAAAAATGACCACAGTGTGGTCACCAGCTGCGACGTCTAGAATCATGAGGATATCCGTTGCAATATGCGCTACCAAATTCGACCAGTCGTTAAATTATACTCATGCACTAGCGTCTTTTTGTCTTTCAGCTAAATTTATTCTGGTTTCTTCAAACAAATCGCGATTTTAGTCCGCGATGTTCTTACCTCATACCAACGCACGTCCGAGTGTATGCGCATGCGCTATTCAATAATTACACCTAATTTGTGTCAAGTTCTGTGAAACGAGATTGATATGAAAACATTCATGTTGTCTTTGTTGCTAAATTTATTCTGGTTTCTTCAAACAAATCGCGATTTTAGTCCGCGATGTTCTTTCCTCATACCAACGCACGTCTGAGTGTATGTGCATGTGCTATTCAAAAAGGCACCCCAACAACAAGAACAACAACGCGGTCCTCATAGAGCTGCTTGTCGCAGCTAAAAATAGGACCGCGTTTCCTGAAGCTCACCTGGATCAGGAGCAACAGTCACTCAAACCCCCCGTCGACTCCCTGAATGAGCACAGATTTTAATGCGGTCAATACACCTTTGTTCGGCATCAGATATGAAGCTTGTGGCCAAGTTTCACCAACATCGTGCATTTGGTTCAAGCGATAATGTCTGAAGTGTTCACTGACTCACTTAACTCACTGACTCACTAACTCAGTGACTCATTCACCCACTCACTCACTCACCCGCTCACTCACTCACCCACTCACTCACCCACTCACTCACCCACTCACTCACCCACTCTCACCCACTCACTCACCCCCCCACTCACTCAATCACTAACTCAATCACTAACTCAATCACTAACTCACTCACTCACTCACTCACCCACTCACTCACTCACTCACTCACTCATCCACTCAATCACCCACCCACCCACCCACCCACCCACCCACTCACTCACTCACTCACCCACTCACTCACCCACTCACTCACCCACTCACTCACCCACCCACTCACCCACCCACTCACCCACCCACTCACTCACCCACTCACTCACCCACTCACTCACCCACTCACTCACCCAATCACTCACCCAATCACTCACCCAATCACTCACCCAATCACTCACCCAATCACTCACCCAATCACTCACCCAATCACTCACCCAATCACTCACCCACTCACTCACCAACCCACCCACTCACCCACCCACTCACTCACCCAATCACTCACTCACCCAATCACTCACCCACCCACCTACTCACTCACCCAATCACTCACCCAATCACTCACCCAATCACTCACCCAATCACTCACCCAATCACTCACCCAATCACTCACCCAATCACTCACCCACTCACTCACCCACCCACTCACCCACTCACCTACTCACTCACCTACTCACTCACCTACTCACTCACCCAATCACTCACCCACCCACTCACCCACTCACCCACTCACTCACTCACTCACCCACCCACCCACCCACCCACCCACCCACTCACTCACCCACTCACTCACCCACTCACTCACCCAATCACTCACCCAATCACTCACCCAATCACTCACCCAATCACTCACCCAATCACTCACCCAATCACTCACCCAATCACTCACCCACACTCACTCACTCACTCACTCACCCACTCACTCACCCACACTCACTCACTCACTCACCCACTCACGCACCCACTCACTGAATCACTAACTCACTCACTCACCTACGGACACTGCTCGATCGCATAAGTTCACCGGACTAAAGTCCAGGTGAGGTAAAAAAAAAAAAAAGGTACGTCCTGCTCCCTCACTTGAGGCGCATCATTTAGAGCAGGGGTGGGGAACCTTTTTCCTGTCAAGAGCCATTTCGATTTTTAGAACATCCTTCGAGGGCCATGCTAAATTATTGAATACATACGAGTATGGAACGATCCCTCGTATATCGGACTCACCTAATGCGATGGCTGGAACTGTTTCTCTTTGGCGAGGCGTTTGGTGTCAGGTGGTAGTGATGATGATGCTACTCGCAGCTGGTTTTGCAGGTTTGGGTCAGTCAGTCTTGAGCGGAACCGAGTCTTTGCAAGAGTCAGTTTTGAAAAGAACTGCTCACAGCTGTAGGTCGTCCCAAACAGTGATGCAAACTTCAGTGCATGTCTCCTCAGAATGGGAAAATCCTCAGCACGTACATACAGTTTGTATAACTCGAGCAAAGGGAGGTTGTTGTACCTAGCTTTGAGCTCGTCATTGCTTTGCAGCTCAATGATTTCGTGTTGTAGGTTGTCAGGCACATCAGCTGGTTCCACATTAAACGGCGTGGCAAATATGTTCAGTTCCCTTTGTTTACTTTTCATGTCCTGGAACCTCTCTCCAAATGCCTGGAGGAGTTTTGCACACTCAGCAGCATATTCAGATGTCACAGCAGGCTTTTGTTCTTGCAGAGTGGGAAAGTGGATAGTGTTTCCCCTTTCCAGTTGCACTTGCCACAGCTTTAGTTTAGCTTCAAATGATTTCACTTGTGATTGCAGAGAGCTGAGAAGCTGGTTGGGACCTTGGAGCTTGACGTTCAGCTCTGACAGGTACTTGGTAATGTCCACCATGAAGCCCAAATCACACAGCCACTTGCTATCACTGAGTTCCATGACAGGTTTCCCCTTCATCTCCATGAACTGTTTCACTTCTTCTCTCAGTGAGTAAAACCGTGTGAGCATATTTCCGCGACTCCGCCACCGCACCTCACAGTGGTAAACCAGATCTCCGTACTCTGACTCTAGTTCACTCAGTAGCTCCTTGAACTGGCGGCTGTTCAGCCCTCTGCTTTTGATGACGTTTATGGTGGAAACGATAGTTGTCATCACATTGTTGAGCTTCAGGGACTGTGCACACAGATTCTCTTGGTGTATGATACAGTGGCATACAACTAACTCACTTGGATCGAGACTGAGACGACTCATTTCTTTTTTGAACAATGCAGTCAATCCCTTTTGCGCGCCAACCATGGCCGGGGCTCCATCCGTGGCCAGGCCACTTAACTTGTCAAACTGCAGTTCGAATTTGTTCATAGCCAAAACAACTTGCTCAAGCAAATCCTCACCTTTGGTGGTGCCATGCATGGCTTGCAAAGACAGCAACTCCTCCCTCGTATCAAACTCAGCTGTAATCCCCCGCACAAAAATGGCTAGTTGGGCGGTGTTTGTTATGTCCGTTGTCTCATCGCAGGCCAGAGAGAAAAACTGGAAATCTCTTGCGGTGTCCTTCAGTGTTTTCTCAATATCTTGTGCCATGTCAGTAATCCGATCTGAGACAGTTCTTCGAGACAAACTGACACTTTGGAACAATTTTACTTTGTCCGGTGCGAGCAGCTCCGCAGCGGCAACAAGGCACTCCTTCACAAATTCTCCTTCTGAATGCAGCATCAGCTTCTTAGTGATTAGCTCACTCACCACAAAACTAGCATGCGTAGTGTTGTCTCGGTCAGATTGTGGTCTTATGAAGACTGCTTGTTGAGCACCAAAACTCCGCTGAAGAACGTTAACTTTATCCAAGCGCATTTGTCCTTTCAACTCGTCCAGTTTAGCATGTTTCGAGCTGTAATGACGCTCGAGGTTGGCCTTTTTCATCACCGAGAGCGCTGCCCGACAAACTAGGCATACTGGCCTGCCTTTTACTTCCACAAAGAAATAATCGTTTGCCCATTTCTCTTGGAAAGCGTGACATTCCGCATCTACCTTTCTTTTCTTGTTAGTCGCCATGTTTGCATATACTGAATGAAATGATGACATGAGATCACGTGATCACTTGACTGTCCGGAAGGTCGCATATCGCAGTTACGACTGTCCGGAACTCACTTGACTGTCCGGAAGGTCGCATATCGCAGTTACGATTAATCGCAAATTAGTTTTAATTTGATGGCAATTATTCTGTTAGCGCCAACATATTTTGCCAACGTCAAATAAATGAATAAGTTCTCAAATGTGCCGTCCGAGGCAGCGTCTGTTCGCCACGTTCGGCATTCGTTGACTGTTACAACACGTGAAAGCTCGCTCCTCTCTGATTGGTTGAATCGTTTTTGGCCATAACTTGGTTACCCTTTGTCCAATTAATTTAAAACCTTGAAAAGGAGAGATTACTGGAATTATAGATAGATGAATTGCCTCGCGGGCCGGATCAAACGGTCTCGCGGGCCGTATACGGCCCGGAGGCCGGAGGTTCCCCACCCCAGATTTAGAGGATCAAATCACTGTCCAACCCAATGTGTTGGCATCCCATCCCATCCCATCCCATCCCATCCCATCCCATCCCACGCTAGTTTAACGTTTAACGTCCATCGCCAATTTCCCTGTTCATGCACTTTATCAGTATTTCCAATGAGCAACATTTTTCTCTTTCCTGAGATGTTTCATGGTAACCTATGGGATTCTCTTCACTGCAGACTGATGATGAGGACGAAGGTGAAGCGACGACCAGCAGAGAACGCGGATGTCGTGCCAGTCAGCAGGTACGTGTACAGGTGCTTCATGGAATTAGAAATCGATTGACGAGTTATTGATATGTAATTGTGTTTAACTTGTACATGATGTAACATCATGTTGATTATGATCATAAAATTCTGATGGATTTCCTCCACAAATATAATACCAGGTGGGGGAGCGGGGTGGGGGGGGGGGGGGGGTGAGATCTCGATCTGTTTTCGGGCCGTGTAAAGGTATGGACATGAGAGAGGTTGTCACGATGGTTGCTGTTTCTCCCCCTTTGTCTGGAGTAACCATTGCCATGTGCACGTCCATGCTCAGGTGCCCCCCGTGGCCCACGACGGAAAAGATGAGGAGTCGGACAAAGATCTCTTCACGCCCTCGGATGACAATGACGACGTTGGTAGCCGTGCTTGGGGCGATGACCCGATAGAGAAGGTCAGCCTGGGACTAATCTGTTTGGTTTTGTGGTTGAAAATGGTGGTGTTTCTGTATGAGAAGAGCTTGCACATGGTAATTCTGACCACCGCAATAACGAGGGTTCTTTGTGCCACATTGGGCACCACCAAGGATGGAGTATCTTGTGCTTTGTTTGATATTAGCGATAATTTCTGTCCTTTATACTCCCTGTTTTCTGTCCATCATGAAATTTTACTCTGACAGTCCAATGTGCACAAACTTGTTAACATATCAGGAGTTATTACAATAGTCATGTAATTGTAATTATCGTTTATAAAAGTAGTGCCTCGCTTGGCTATGTTTTTCAGGCCCCGGTCCGGCCTACGTACCTGTTCTCAGATCCACAACACCGAGTCTCGTCTGCTTGTAAGTTGTTCACCTCGTTCATTTTATGTTTATTTTCGTGCTGCGGCTCATTCATTGTGTACAATGGATGAAGGTGTCGGGTCATTCATGCAATGGCGTCCTGGCGTTGCTTGTGCAGTCTCAATATCCTTGTGTTAATCATGATGTTAGGTCGCCATTTTAAAAGTCACTGGTTTGAAACCCAACATGTTGCACTCTCTGAAGGTGATGATGCGTTGACCTTTGAAAAGCTCACGCTTGTCTTGCGATGCTTGCTGGTTTATAACTTGAACATGCTAGCATGCACTCCGACCCTCCAGGTGGCCGTACTCTTTTCGGCCCACCCTAGGTGGGCAACATTCTTCAAAAATGCAATTTATCATTTTTCTTATTTTTGAAAGAAATTTTAATGATCATCATATTCCATATCATAATTTTAACAAGGTTCCATTATATTATGAAGAAAAAGATGATTTGTAGTACCAGCCAACACCGAAAGTGGTGCTATTTCACACACACACACACACACACACACACACACACACACATACACTGTTTTATATATATATATATATATATATATATATATATATATATATATATATATATATATATATACACAAAGAATTAAGTTAAGCACCCCTACACAACGAATTAAGGTAAGCACCCCCTAATATATATTCTTTGTGTATATGTATACATTGGCATATATTCTAAGGTATGTGAGATCAAATAATGATTGGTATGACATTAGCAATTATCCATTGATGAAATTGAGTGATCAAAGTGAAAAAAAGTGATTGGTTGAGTCAGTGATCCGATCACGTGGGTCCTACACACGTTATTGACGCAAAGATCGCTAGAGGTCTTCTCAGAACAATGACTGTACGTTAGAAAACATAAACGTCATCCACACTGTCCGTGATGGACCTATAGCTCCATACTTAAATTGAGGTGAAAATATGCCTAAAATTCCCAAAAAATTTCACCTTAAATTATTCAGAATAAAATATTGAAAACGGCATGATTGTTATGTTTTTATGTGACCATAATATCACTTCTCCAGAAAATATAGCAATATCATGGGTATATTACACTGTTTTGGCGACAACAAACTTGTAATGTGCGAGGTTGTAAAAAAACGGGGGGGTGCTTAACTTAATTCTTTGTGTATATATATATATATATATATATATATATATATATATATATATATATATATATATATATATATATACATACATATATATATATATATACGTATATATATATATACGTATATATATATATATATATATATATATATATATATATCTTTATATATATATATATGTATATATATATATATATATATATATACAGTGGTACCTCGGCTTACGAGTGCCCCAACGTACGAGTTTTTCGAGATACGAGCCGTCGCTCGGTGCGGTTTGTTGCTTTGGGATACGAGCCGAGATCCGATGTACGAGCTCAAAAAATTTATTTTTTTGAATTTTCCGGTTGTGGCTTCCGGTTCCGGTCACGCAGTTATCTTGCCGTGAAAGCATCTCTGCCGTGTATCGCTGCTGTTTTGTTTGTGAAAGTGGTTTTTTCTGTAAAATTTCGCGTTTTCAACCATGGGTCCGAAGAAAGTGAGTGCCAAGGGTGGGCCTGAGAGGAAGAAGAGGATGATGAGTTTGGATACGAAACACGCAATCGTCGAACAACATGAGCGAGGTATGCGTGTTGTCGACTTGGCGAGGCAGTACGATCGTACTACTTCGACGATATGTACGATTTTGAAGCAGAAGGAGTCGATAAAGGCTATAACGCCAGCCAAGGGCGTTACGACCATTTCAAAGCAACGGACCTCTGTCCATGAAGAGATGGAGAAGTTGTTGTTTTGTGTGGTTGACGGAAAAGCAGCTCGCAGGAGATACCATGACCGAGAGCATCATTTGTGAGAAGGCACGAGACATTTACAGGGATTTGGTGCAGCAGACGGCGGGAACATCAACGGACGAGGCATCGGAAGAGTCATTCAAAGCCAGTCGGGGATGGTTTGATAATTTTAAGAAGAGGACCGGCATTCACTCCGTCGTCAGGCATGGTGAGGCAGCAAGCTCGGATGTGAAGGCAGCCGAAGAGTTTATTATAACTTTTGCCGAACTGATAAAAGCGGAAGGATACATCCCCCAGCAAATCTTCAACTGTGACGAGACAGGGCTCTTCTGGAAAAAGATGCCGAGGAGGACGTATATAACGGCAGAGGAGAAGAGCATGCCAGGCCACAAACCCATGAAGGATCGGTTAACCCTTGCACTGTGTGCGAATGCGAGTGGCGACTGCAAGATTAAGCCGCTACTGGTATATCACTCTGAAAACCCCAGAGCGTTTAAGTCTCATAAGATCCTTAAAGAAAAACTGCAGGTTATGTGGAGAGCAAACGCAAAGGCGTGGGTTACCAGGCAGTTATTTGTGGAGTGGGTAAACCTGGTCATTGGTCCTGGCATCAAGAAGTACCTTTTGGAGAATAAGCTACCCCTGCAAGCCCTTCTCGTCCTTGACAATGCTCCCGCACACCCACCAAACCTCGTAGACGACATCCTTGAAGAATTTGCATTCATTAAGGTCCGCTACCTTCCACCCAACACCACCCCTATCCTGCAGCCCATGGACCAGCAGGTGATTTCCAATTTCAAAAAGCTCTTCACCAAGCACCTGTTCCGGCGCTGCTTTGAGGTTACGGAGAGCACAAACCTCACCCTTCGAGAGTTCTGGAAGGATCACTACAATATCGTGGCCTGCCTCAGAATTATCGACATGGCCTGGCAGGGTGTTACAAGGAGGACCTTAAACTCTGCATGGAAGAAGCTGTGGCCTGAGGTTGTGTCCGAAAGTGTTAGTGCTACTGAGGAAGTGTTAGTGGTGGAGGAGATTGTGTCCCTCGGAAGGTCCATGGGCCTGCAAGTGGATGAAGACGACGTTAACGACCTCAGTCGAGAAACACAATGAGGAACTGACAACGGAGGAATTAAAGGAGCCTACAGCAGGCAGCAGAATACGGAGGTTTTGCAGGAACTAAACGCGGGAGGAGCCAGAGGCGGAGGAGGTTATCGCGACAAGTGAGATAAAGGAAATGTTGGAATGTGGGAGAAAAATTTCAGAATTTGTTCAAAAGAAACACCCTGAAAAAGTTGCAACAGGTCGTGCGTTGGCGCTGTGTAACGACACTTGCCTCACTCATTTCCGAAAAATTTTGAAAGGGAGGAAGAAACAAAACCTCGTTGGACAGGTTTTTAGTGAAACGCCCGGCAAGTGAAAGCGAGGACAGTGTGGCGAAAAAGGCAAAAGGTATCTCCTCCACCTCTGCCAGCATCTTCGTCTGATCTTCAAGGTAAATACATACAGTACACTTAATAAAACCAGTTTATTTCTTTACATTCTCTTGTATTATGTACAGTATATACGGAGGGTCGTGCTTGTTTATACATTATTTGTTATTTATAAAGTACATTTTTGTTATTTAAAGCACCTAACAAAAAAAATTTGGTGTTTTTTTTTTTGAGGCTGGAACGGATTAATAGCATTTCAATGCATTTGAATGGGAAAATTTGCTTTGACTTACGAGCGATTTGGCTTACGAGCTCCGTCACGGAACGGATTAAACTCGTAAGCCGAGGTACCACTGTATATATATATATATATGTACGTATATGTATATATATGTATATGTATATATATATATATGTATATGTATATATATATATATATATATAATATTATATATATATATATATATATATATATATATATTAGGGTGGTGCTCAAAATAAAAAATTTTAAATATTTACTGGGACATGGCTTTATGTTGTTCCTTTTGTTCCAAAATGAAAAGACACCAAATATTGAAAGCAATCTGATTTTATGTAGGGGTGCCACATCAGCCTTCAAACTAATGGTGTCTACAAAACTTTTCTATATATGGATCGAAAGCAAAACCAGAAGTTTGTTTGATGAAAATCCACCCTCCACTCACTTTCTTTGTATTCTAGCAAACACAAGTTACAATAGCTGCACAAATAGCACTATATTGCTATGAAAACTCAAATTCAATGATAACAATCCAAATGTTCAGTTCATAAAATGAATAGACGCCATATCACATAATATTAAAAAACCCAAATATAATGAGAAATGTAACTCCTATTTCTGGGCCTGTTTCACCACTGTTGCCTTCTTGGCATACGGGGTACATCTTCCTGTGAGCAGCAACAACTTGGAGCAGAGCTTGCTTTTGCTCTTCATCCTTTGTAAGGAGCTTATTGTAGTCTTGTATCAATGCGACACCCCTTTCTGCCCTGTCGTTCACCACGACTAAGCCACTGGCGGCTTTCTTTTGCTTCCTGAAAGCTGGTTTCTTGCTCCCATGAACCAGGATCCTTATCCATCCAATCAGTTGGGGGTCCCTAGGATGCTGAAGAAATGCTTGTGTGTTTTGTTATGAGGCCAGCGATTGACAGGGCCGGTTCCTCGTTTGATAGCTGGTCTCTTTGAGAGGGGTTTTCACCGTCATTTTTCAATGCTTCAATCATATTGATCTTGCTTTCTTTGTCAATTCTGGTGTCAAAGAATGCAAATGCCACTAGTACTGGCTCATGTACCCCACGTGTGGCGGCCAAGTGCCTTCAAGGCTGCCTGAGCCATCTTCTGATTGATTTGTTCAAACCTTTCCAACTTCTTGAAGAGGTTAATGTCATTCAGGGTAGCCTCAATAGCTTGTGGAGCCCGAAACCAAGCCTGTACATACACAAGGCAGACAAAAATGTTGAAGGCTCGGAGTTCTCTCGCCTCTCGAAGTGTCAAGTGGAACTCTGACCGAAACATGAACACCTGTAGTGAATATAGTGCTTTTGCCATCCATCTGGCTTTGTGCATTGCTCCTGGAGCCATGATCCGGATTCCACGAGTGGGATTCCTCCCATGTAGATGACAGTCAGTTCTAGGAGTTCACGATAATCATCTCGTGGCTGCTGATCTTTCAAACACACAAGAACGTTTTTGCTTCCAACACAGTGTCTACAGATCCCATGAAGCCTTCCTCTCTGAGAATTGATCGTGAAGAAACTTCCTGTCCTCGGGGTTGGTGATTATGGCCTCCGAATCTGCATGCCTAAGATCAAACGTCTTCTCCAAGGAGGCCTTAAAGGATGCTTCCTTTTTCTCTTGGGTCGCACACACCCCGCTTTGCACCTTTTTGGAGGCTCCTCCATTTTTCATATAGCCTCTCCAAACGATGGATGCAGTGCTGCTTCGTCGTAGGTAGGTGAGCTTTTTCCCAGAACTTCACAACCTCTTCAATGGTGAGGGTTGCACTCTCCCGGGCAGTGCGATTCTCCTTCTTCAGGTGATGGAAAAACAGGACAAGAGATTGATGCACAGTCGGGAGCTTGGCACCTTTGATGGCATCTCCAGAAGTGGACCCAATGAGATACACATTATCCTGAGCCCGAGTTTTCAATGAAACACTGGTACTAGCACATGCCATATCTGCAAAATAAGCAAGAATGTGGGTAAAATCCTGTTAATTCTTACTCCACAGGGTCACTCTCTACAAAAGAGCCACAGTCAATAAGTTAGCCTACATATTACACACTAAAAAAGCGTACCCCTGACCCCGGGAACCTGTACAAAACATGCATGAAAATTGCCCAGATAGTGATCATAGGAAGTCTTCAAAACTGTATGTATAATATATTGTATATATATAATGTATAATGTTATTTATGTATATTTATTATTTAATGTATATTTACTATATATTTATTTTTAATATTATATTTAATGTATATATATAATTATGTATTTATTTTGTGTATATACAGCCAAAAAAATGGGAATTCCTATTTTTGCATGGGGGGAAAATTCATCACTGATGTGGCACCCCTACATATTATTGGATTCCATTCAAATTTGGTGTGGTTTCCTTTGACACCCAAAAGGAACAAAAATAGACCATGTCCCGGAGAAAATCTGCATTTTGATTTTTGAAGCCCACCCTAATATATATATATATACAGTATATATATATATATATATATATATATATATATATATATAGTATATATATATATCTATATATATATATATATATATATATATATAGTATATATATATATATATATATATATATATATATACTAGCAGAAGTACCCGGCATTGCCGGGGCGGGAAGGGGAGAGGAGGGGAACGGGGGGGGAGGGGAGGGGGAACGGGGGGGAGGGAGAGGAGTGAGGAGTGGGAGAGGGAGAGAGAAGAGGGGGGGATGGGGAGGGGAAAGAGGGAGGGGGAGGGAGGGGGCCGGAGGGGGGGGAGGAGGGAAGAGGGGGGGGAGGGGGAGTAGGAGGGGGGGGAAGGCTGGCAAGTAAAATTTCGCAACGTACCCGCGTCCCTCCTTCAAAGCAGGTTCAAAGCAGTACTTCTCTTCTCGCAGAAGTACACGGCATTGCCGGGCGGGGGAGGGGAGGGGAGGAGAGGGGGGAAGGTGGGAGGGGTGGGGGGAGGGGAGGTGGGGGAGGGGAGAGGGGGGAAGGGGGGAAGGGAGGGGGTACCCGGCAGAGGAGGACATCGCAAGATGCTGGTGAGGAGGGGTATGAAGCAGGAGAGGCCCCCACAGTGGGCTGGAGCCTGGAAATACCAAAAATGGACTCTTATCAGGCATCAATGGCTCTGAGTGCTTCAGAAACTAGAAAAAAAAATCCAGTTTAACAAAAAAAAAAGTAATTTAACAAAAAAAAAAGTAAGTCAAAAGCTCAACTCCAAGAAAAATGGTGAACGTTAGAAGATCGGCAATATTTCAATTTCGCGATAACCTTAGCTCAATGGTTTCGCGGAAACTGTATTTTGCCAATAAATCTGTCAAAGGCTAAGAAAATGACAAAATTATGCCCATTAAACCTAATTCTTTCATACTAAACCATAAATGTACCAAGTTCACTGAATCTAATCAAATATTAGACTGTACAGCCTTCAAGTGCCAAAAATTTGAGGTTTTCGGTCAAATTTTTTGCCGATTTTTGATTATTTACCCATAAAATCGATGTTTTTTCCACCCAAAATTTGCCGCATATCTGTAAAAATTTCAAAATGCCACAAGCCAGATTTCCTCCAGTGTATATTTTCTGAAAATATAGGTCTCAGTGCCTTAGAAAATGCATATATTGTGAAATCTGACTTGTGGCAATTAGAAAAAATGAATTTCACACAAAAGTCAATTTTCGAAAATCTATTGCAAGCCGTTTCCGGGGCGTCTATTTCCATTTTAACATTTTCTTGAATAATTTGAGTTTGAATCAAGTTCTAGGGCTAAAATTTCACACTGGGAAGTTTTTTGACCTGGGAAATCCAAAAATGCAATCAGATTTACCCCTAAATCAACCCTTTTCATGTTATGAACAAAATCCTTTTTTTCTGCCATCATTTTACCCATTCTTGCATCAGACCACGCATTGCATCAGACCACATATTGCATCATACCACATATTGCATCATACCACTATTGCATCAGACCACATATTGCATCAGACCACATATTGCATCATAGTTCATCTTTTCATGCATTGCCTCGCATTTTTTCATGCATTGTTAGTACTGTATACTTTTCTTTTACAGAACAATAAAGCATCTCTCACTATGAAATTGACATGGGACGAGTTCTTTTCCATCTGCCAAGAAGCGAAACCGAACAACTTCAAACCTCCAGATTGGGACAAAGTTGAAACAGTTGTGGCCACGAAGCTTTCTGTCCATCAGGATGACCTGCTGCATGCAAGGATGGTGGAGCTGAAGTCCCGGTACAACAAGTTCACTGCAACTCGGAAAAGCAAAGGTAGTGCTCAGAGGGATGCTCCATGCAAGGATATCGTCATTGATAGTGAAGACTTCATCTCTGCCTCCTCTGTACCCGAAGTCCCCCGGAAAAAGCCAAAGAAGTCATTGGATCAATTGGGAGAGAGGCAATTGAAGGCCCGCACGGACGAAATCTGGACGAAAGTTGAGGAATATGCAGAAGAGAATGACGAAACCCCGTTGAGAATTCTTGCATTGCTCCTTAGAAAATGTAAGGACAAGAGTGCACGTGAATTCGGAGACAGTGCATGGCAACGACCAGCTTCCGCTTCAACTCCCAAACCATCAACTTCCTCTACAATTCCCATCGATGCAGCAATTGCCATCATGGTGGACTGCCAACTTGGACGTGATACGTACACCAAACTTAAGAAGATTTTAAAACAACAAGGACACAACATTCTTCCATCCTGGATCCACATCAGGAAAACACAGACCGAAATATCTCCAAAGCCACAGTCGTTACCTGATCCACACGAAGGTGTTCACATGATGTATGCTGAGTCAGTACAGATAACAGCACAAAGGATCATGGAAGACCTTCCAGCATCACTCCTTCCATCATCTGCTGTCATGAACATTAAGTTTGGGTTTGATGGTAGTGGTAGCCATGCAATCTATCGGCAAGTTGAGAACGAGAAGACAAACAACATCATTATGTCCATGTTCTGTCCACTATCCCTCACCTCAGACTGTGGTGATGTTAAATGGAGCCAGAAGTCACCCAACAGTGCCCTCGCACATCGACCTTTAGCGCTGCAGTTGGGGAAGGAGTCGACCGAAACCCTCCAATCACTTCAAGTGTTCGACGACGACATCAACAAGATGCAAAACGAAGGGTTCACAACTACGGTTGGCGACAAGGAAGTTTATGTGAAGGCCAAGGTGTCGTCGCACATGATGGACATGAAGGCTGCCAATTTGTATCTGGGTCTTGGTGGGGCATATTGTGACTTATGCGACCACTCCAGGGCTGATTGTCACAATCCAGAAGTCGTGCGAGCAGGGTTCGAAATCACGAGATCTGTTGCAGATCTACACGCTCTGTTCGAAGAAGTTGTTGATGATGATGGTGTCGTTGTCAAACACCGGAACGATTACGGGACACGGAAAGGTTTGACAAACAAGCCAATACCAAACCATGAAGTCATCTCGGTTCAAGTTCTTCATGCACTCCTTCGTACATTCGACCACTACATGAAGATTGCTGTTCACCTGAAGGCAGAAGTGTTTGAATGGACAGAGTCTGAGGCATCTCACTATCACAAATTTCTTGTAGCTGCCAAGACAGAGATTCAGAAGAAACTGGAGGAGGTGATAGGAGAGAGATGGGACTTCCCAGATGGTACTGGTAAGGGAGGTACCTCGACAACTGGCAACACGGCTCGACGTATCTTACATCATGGTTGCAGAGACATCGTCATACAGATGTTACCCGACCGATTCCAAGGTGTTATGACGCAGATTGGACAATATCTGTCGGTCATTCTGCGGTTGTTTTCGTCGTCGGAGAACATAAACGTACAAGAGTACAAACAAGTTTGCACCACCCTTTACCTGTTGTACTTAGAAAGTTTCCCCACCCGACCAAAGAAGAAATCACCTCAACCAGTGGATGAAATGTGGATTTGTGTTCCGCCGACTCTCCATAAACTGCTTGCCCACTCTTGGGAACTCATTGAAATGAACGATGGTCGTGGGTTAAAGTGCTTCGATGAATCGGGTTTGGAGGCCAACAACAAAATTCTTCGATCGATTCGACTCAAGTTGTCCCGTAAAACGTCACAGTCTGACAATTTGGAAGACGTGATTAACCGATTGTGGTTGGGCTCTGATCCTAAAGTGAACAACATCCGGCTCCAAGCTCAACCATACTGCAAACATTGCAGTGAGTATGGACATTCGACTCGGTACTGTCGAAAAGCCCACCCAGTGTTTGGGCCTCTGAGTAATGACGATGCACTGTTCGAGAAGTTGTGTTGTTAGGAATTTAATGCATTGTTTTAGCTCTTTCATTTTGTTCTTAAAATTCTTTTTACTGTAATATGCTTCCAACGAACCCTCAACCACATTCAGGGGATTCTTTTAAGCCAAGATATGCCCGAAAATGTGTTTCGGGTCCGAAATGCCCAAATATGGTAATTTGGGCCCAGACCCCTCAAAATCAAAATTTAAAAACAAATTTTTTCTCGTTGTAATAAGCTTAGTAATACGCTTCTAACGAGCCCTCAACCACTATCAGGGGATTCTTTTAAGCCAAGATATACCCGAAAATGTGTTTTGAGCCCGAAATGCCCAAATATGGTAATTTGGGCCCAGACCCCTCAAAAATCAAAATTTAAAAACAAATTTTTTTCGTTGTAATAAGCTTAGTAATACACTTCTAACGAGCCCTCAACCACTATCAGGGGATTCTTTTAAGCCAAGATATACCCGAAAATGTGTTTTGAGCCTGAAATGCCCAAATATGGTAATTTGGGCCCAGACCCCTCAAAATCAAAATTTAAAAACAAATTTTTTCTCGTTGTAATAAGCTTAGTAATACGCTTCTAACGAGCCCTCAACCACTATCAGGGGATTCTTTTAAGCCAAGATATACCCGAAAATGTGTTTTGAGCCCGAAATGCCCAAATATGGTAATTTGGGCCCAGACCCCTCAAAAATCAAAATTTAAAAACAAATTTTTTTCGTTGTAATAAGCTTAGTAATACACTTCTAACGAGCCCTCAACCACTATCAGGGGATTCTTTTAAGCCAAGATATACCCGAAAATGTGTTTTGAGCCCGAAATGCCCAAATATGGTAATTTGGGCCCAGACCCCTCAAAAATCAAAATTTAAAAACAAATTTTTTCTCGTTGTAATAAGCTTAGTAATACGCTTCTAACGAGCCCTCAACCACTATCAGGGGATTCTTTTAAGCCAAGATATACCCGAAAATGTGTTTTGAGCCCGAAATGCCCAAATATGGTAATTTGGGCCCAGACCCCTCAAAAATCAAAATTTAAAAACAAATTTTTTCTCGTTGTAATAAGCTTAGTAATACGCTTCTAACGAGCCCTCAACCACTATCAGGGGATTCTTTTAACCCAAGATATTGAGATATTTCCAATATTTCACCCTCTCAGCCCACTGTGGCCCCCTAGCAGAAGTACCCTACCCCCTAGCCCCCTAGCAGAAGTACCCAGCATTGCCGGGCGGGGGAGGGGAGGGGAACAGGGGGGAGGGGATGGGAGGGCAACGGGGGGGAGGGGAGAAGAGGGGGAGGGGAGAAGAGGGGGGATGGGGAGGGTGAGGGATGGGAGGGGTGGGATGGGGGGAGGGGTGGGGTGGGAGGGGGGAGAGCGGAGGGGAGGAGGGAGGGGAGGGGCCGGAGGGGGGAGGGGAGGGGAACGGGGGGGAGGGGAGAAGAGGGGGGGAGGGGAGAAGGGTGGGGGAGGGGAGGGGGAAAAGGGAGGGGGAGGGGAGAAGGGGAGGGGGAAGGAGGAGGGGAGGGGGGAGGGGGAAGGAGGAGGGGAGGGGGAAAGGGAGGGGGAGGGTGGAGGGGGAAAATGGAGGGGAGGGGGAAAAGGGAGGGGGAGGGGGAAAATGGAGGGGGGAGGGGGAAAATGGAGGGGGTAGGGTGGAGGGGGAAGGGAAGGGGGAGGGAAGGGGATGGCCAGTCAACAATGACGTTGCAGTTCTCATGGTCGGAGAGCAGCACAACAATCGGACATAGTCCTGCATATTCGCAACAGCACGAAGCGGATTTTGGAGACTCACCGATCCTGTGACGTCCTCCAGTACCGGCGTTGCCGGGCGGGGGAAGGGAGACCCGTACATTCCCAACCCGTACATTCGCCCTCTCGACTCAAGCTCACTCGGACAAAAGCCTCGTACAAATTACACCGTGAAGGCCCAATGGTCATGTCTATGCCACAAATCACGGGCGCACTGAATTGAAAATATATAGAACGCTCATGCTCCGTGAAAAGTGAAGCCGCCGTGTCGCCATCTTGGTCAGCACGACTCGACCAACTCGCTTCGCGGATCTCGTTTTGTGCGGCAATAAACTGCTCCAATCGGTTACGGAAGGGTTGTGGAAAGGCGTTTCACAGCTGTTTCAAAGACATTTAATTCATATCGCACGAAATCGATACAAAACACGATCGCATAAAAGGTGAAAAAACGTGTGACGTGTGACGGGGTGGAACATCACGTGATCGCTCTGAGCGAATCAGTCTGGCGGCGGGAATGGAACATCACGTGATCGCTCTGAGCGAATCAGTGAGCTGCTCTGGAACCGGCTGAGATTAGCGGGTACTTCGCTGAAATGCGCTGAGGTAAATATGAATAAAAAATATGGATCGTCAAATATTTTGAGTTCGGCCATGTTCGTCCCACGCTCAATGGCCATGTCTATGTCAAATATCAAGC
Organism: Myxine glutinosa; assembly: GCF_964187855.1. Taxonomy (NCBI): domain Eukaryota; kingdom Metazoa; phylum Chordata; class Myxini; order Myxiniformes; family Myxinidae; genus Myxine; species Myxine glutinosa. The sequence goes on along the minus strand of NC_136267.1, from coordinate 864,469 downwards.
ACGTAAGCCTCTCCGTTTAGGAGTCTATCGGTAACATTACACACACACACACACACACACACACACACACACACACACACACACACACACACACACACACACACACACACACACACACACACACACACTGTGTTTTATATATACTAGGGCATGCCCGTACGTGGGTGCAATGCCCGTACGTGGGTACGTGGGTACGTGGGTGCGAGTACGGTGACAATCCCCCCCCCCCCCTCTATTTACATGAAATGGTTTGGTTCATGAAATGGTTTGGTTCATTCGCAACGCCAAAGCGAACGGCTTGCGAGTACGGTGACAATCCCCCCCCTCTATTTACATCAAATGGTTTGGTCCATTCGCAACGACCACAGAACCCCCCCCCCTCTATTTACATGAAATGGTTTGGTCCATTCGCAACGCCAAAGCGAACGGCGAACGGCTAAATCGCCATAGCTCGGTAACTACTTGTCCGATTAATTTCAAACCTTGAAAAGGCACATCCTCGGGTCCCCAGCAATATACCTGGCAAGTTTAAAGTATATCGGACCCGTGGTTGTCGAGAAACAGCGGTCACAGACATACAAACATACAAACATACAAACATACAAACATACACACAGAGATTACTGGAATTATAGATAGATATATATATATGGTGAGGAGGGTATATATATATATGGTGAGGGGAGAAGAGGGGGAGGGGAGATATATATATATATATATATATATATATATATATATTATACTTGTATAAATGCCCATCAAAAATGACGGGTTGGAACAGTTTATTCGATGGTACAGCCTCATGAGCGTGCCAAGGTCTGAAGCCTCGGCCTAGGGTCAGGTGTGCTTCTATCTTTGTACTTGCAAAATCGAAGATTTAAAAAAATGTTTTGGTCGGTTGCGTTTGTTATTCCGCCTGTTTGCTTGTCACCGGCCTACAGGTCACAATTCTAAACCTATAATCATGAAACCTCACCAAGTTGTAGAGGTCGTCACAATTGAGAAGCCTATTAATTTTGAGGTCAAAGGTCACCTGGAGGTCAAAATTCTAAAATCGCCATTTTTAATCCGATTGACTTGGAAATTGAACAGCATTTGCACATTGGGTCACTAAATTGGGAAACCAACTACTTTTGAGGTCAAAAGTTTAAGGGTCAACTCGAGGTCAAACTTCCAAAAACATCAATTTTCATCTGAAAACCTGTCAATTTTCATTGGATTGACTTGAAAATTGAACAGCATTTGTACATTGAGTCACTAAATTGGGAAACCAACTACTTGAGGTCAAAAGGTCAAAGGTCAACTCAAGGTCAAACTTCTAAAATCATAAATTTTCATCTGAAAAATCATCACTTTGCATCCTATTGACCCGAGCTTTGATCAAGATCATCAATTTAAATCTTGATGAAATGGACAATTTGCTGGATTAATGGCAACCTTTGGGGGGGGGGGGGGGGGTGGGGTGGGGGGAGTGGATTTTGCAAGTATCGTGCTCTGCATGACATCTTCTTGTTTTATTTATTCGACATCCTCCGGACGTAAATGAACACTCATTTTACTCTCCGCGCATTGCACATCACGTGCACGAATTTCACCTCCCTGCGACTTGTATTTATTGTTATTGTAAAAAACGTTTCTGTACACCGCCCTTGAGGCTCGGTTCGCAAGCCACTGTGTACATTTCCAAAAGAAGAGACATAATTACTCTTTTATGAAATAAAAATAGACCATAGTTAACACACATTCGTGTTTAAAGATTGGCCTTCAAAACCCGACTCAAATCGTCCTTATGAAAGGGGACAGACATCAGTACAAACACAAAAACACACAAACTGACATTGGTGTAAGTTTGTGTGTTTTTCCATGGTAGATATTATTTATACAGTGCCTATAGAAAGTCTACACCCCGTTTCAAAATTTTCACCTTTTGTTGCCTTATAACCTGGCATTAAAATGCATTAAATCAGGCTTTTCCACCTTTATTTACAAATCGTAACCCACAACTTCCAAGTGAAAAACAAATTCTACATATTTCAGAACATAAATTAGAAATACAAAACTACAATATCTTGGTTGCATAAGTGTCCACCCACCTTATAATAGCAATTGTAAATTAGCTCAGGTGTAACCAATCAACTTCAAATTTTGGTTATTTCAGAATAAGATCAGCTGTTCTTGTCGGTTGTCGTGATTGGAACGAAGGGGATAAGTAAGTAAGTTCCTGTAGGTTTCCTCTGCTGGGTAGTGCATTTCACAGCAAAGACTCAACCATGAGCACCAAGGAGCTTTCAAAAGACCTCCAGGATAAAGTTGTGTAAAGGCACAGATCAGAGGATGGGTATAAAAATATTTAAAAGGCCATGAATATCCCTTGGAGCACAGTCAATACAATCATTAAGAATTGGAAGGTAGGTATGGTATCACCAAGACCCTGCCTCGATCAGGCCGTCCCTCCAAACTGGGTGACTAAGCAAGGAGGAGACTGATCAGAGAGGCCACCAAGAGGCAAATGGTAACTTTGAAAGAGCTGCAGGCCTTTATGGCAAAGATTGGTCACTGTGGGCATGTGACAACAATATCCCAAGCATTCCACAAGTCTGGCCTGTACAGGAAGGAAGCCACCACTCAAAAAGCCCAGCTTCAGTCCCGCTTGAGGTATGCAAAAAAAACATTCCGGAGATTCTGAAGCCATGTGGCAAAAGGTTTTGTGGTCTGACGAAACCAAGATGAAACTTTTTGGCCTAAATACAAAACGTTACATTTGGCGCAAACACAACGCAGCACATCACCCAAAGAACACCATCCCCACTGTGAAGCATGGTGGTGGCAGCATCATGTTATGGGGATGTTTCTCATCAGCAGGGACTTGGGCACTTGTCCAGATAGAAGGGAAAATGGTTGGAGCAAAATACAGAAAAATCCTTGGGGAAAACTTGCTGCCCTCTGCAAGAAATCTGAAATTGGGATGGAAGTTTACCTTTCAGCATGACAATGACCCAAATCACACAGCCAAAGCTAAACTGGAGTGGCTGAGGAACAAAAAGATAAATATCCTTGAGTGGCCCAGTCAAAGCCCCGACCTAAATCCAATCGAAAATCTGAGGCATGACTTGAAGATTTCTGTCCATCGTGTGTGTGTGTGTGTGTGTGTGTGTGTGTGTGTGTGTGTGTGTGTGTGTGTGTGTGTGTGTGTGTGTGTGATCGAGTGTGTGTGTGATCGAGTGTGTGTGTGATCGAGTGTGTGTGTGATCGAGTGTGTGTGTGATCGAGTGTGTGTGTGATCGAGTGTGTGTGTGATCGAGTGTGTGTGTGATCGAGTGTGTGTGTGATCGAGTGTGTGTGTGATCGAGTGTGTGTGTGATCGAGTGTGTGTGTGATCGAGTGTGTGTGTGATCGAGTGTGTGTGTGATCGAGTGTGTGTGTGATCGAGTGTGTGTGTGTGTGTGTGTGTGTGTGTGTGTGTGATCGAGTGTGTGTGTGTGTGTGTGATCGTGTGTGTGTGTGTGTGTGTGTGTGTGTGTGTGTGTGTGTGTGTGTGTGTGTGTGTGTGTGTGTGTGTGTGTGTGTGTGTGTGAGTGAGTGAGTGAGTGAGTGAGTGAGTGAGATAGAGATAGAGATATTGATGAGGTCCTTGGGTTGAATCAGATTTTTTTTTTTTTCCCCGCCCCACATTTAGCCCCATGCAGGCATTTGTTCCTGTTTGTTATATTTCTAGAGGACATTTATCTCTAACACACATACACATATACACACATGGCGTCTGCCTAGCAGGCATGCAAGACGTCAGCCATGATAAAGCTTGCAGTGTTTGTGTGAGACATTTCTGAGGATATCCCGAAGACTCAACAGCTCAGTGGGCTGTCACCGTGTAAGAGATGAGGTCCTTGGGTTTGAGTCCTGGATTGAATCAGAATTTTTTCACAATAATCTTCTGCAGGAATTTATCCATGTTTATTAAATGTATGGGGAAACTAAAGTTTTAAGGAAATGATGCTGAATCATTCACGTGTTTATTATTAAATTATTCATTTGCACTGATTTGCCAGTTATTTTCCAGAAATGTTTTGATTGTACATTTTCACTCGTTATTGTTTTTCTCCTGCAGCCGGGTCGTCATCAAGCCAGCAGCAAAGCAGCATCTCAGTGCAGCATGAAGGTAAGCTAACCCCCACCCCCATTACCCCCCTATTCTGTGTTTGTTCTGATTTGCCGGCCACACCTTTTGACCCATGGGGCTCAAACTTTCCATGAAGACCGTTCAATCCCCCAAGATGGTTTTGCACTATGACTTGCTTCTCCAACAACCCCTAAATCACCCTCCCTCCCTGCCTCCCCAACCCCACCCTTCTCCTCACCCTCCAGCCCCCATCCCACCAAAAATATATATGGACTAAGAAAAAATTTATATTTTCGCATCATTCATCCTTGAATAATCTCACCGATGTGCCGAGTAATGCGTATGGAATTGCCGATGCTAACGGTGTAATCGACACCAGCCTCATAGCCACATTCATTACTCTACATAGACTAGCGCAAAAGCCCGTTATAATGACTGGCACCCATTCTATATTCTCACATTCTTCAGCCTTGAATAACCCTGTAAAAACAATTTCCTACTGGGCACCACATTTTGACTTTGCTGCTCTATTTAACAAATGGTTTACCAGGTGTGTGCGTGTGTGCGTGCTCGCTCGTTCGTTCGTTCATAGTTCCGCTTCACCAGCCACACCTTCTGGCCCACAGGGCTCTAAATTGGCAGTGTGTCCATTCCTCCAGGATGGTTTTGCACTTTGACCTTCCAACGCCCCTAATCCCATCACAACCACACCCCTTCCCCACTCCACCCCTAAACTCAGGTTCCAATGGAAGCATACAACAGACGGTTTGGGAAAAGGTTTACGATGATTAGCAAAAAGGCACGTATAAGCAGTGTCACAATCGAGAAATCCTTGTCCTAAACACATAAGCCAAGCCCCCTTCTAGCCAGTCAATTGTCACAGATACAACAGGCGCCTCAGTCATTCTGGAAATGAGAAGAAAGAGGGATAGAAAGAGGAGATAAGACGACTGGGCATATTGGCGACCCCTTGCGCAGTCGCACATAAGCCGGCTGGCTCACATGGGTCCAAGTATGGTGGGGGAGGGGGAGAAGAGGTGTAATGTAACTGTGTCTTGAGAGGTGCAGAGGGTGAATGTGTGTGGCATGAGATTAAAGGTATATGAGGTGTGACAATCACCGAGCACTGAAAAGGACAGTTGGTGCTTGGTGATTGTGTGTCCAAAGGGGACGAGGTAGAGTAGAGTAGAGAAAGTTTGTGTTGAGCCAGTGTATTTGAAGATGCACCTGGGAACTCTTGCCGGATCAGCCCTTTTGCCTGCCACTGGCGTACTCGCTCTTGCTTCTAGACACCAGCTCATTCTCCAGACACCAGCTCACTCTCCAGACACCAGCTCATTCTCCAGACACCAGCTCATTCTCCAGACACCAGCTCATTCTCCAGACACCAGCTCATTCTCCAGACACCAGCTCATTCTCCAGACACCAGCTCGTTCTCCAGACACCAGCTCGTTCTCCAGACACCAGCTCGTTCTCCAGACACCAGCTCGTTCTCCAGACACCAGCTCGTTCTCCAGACACCAGCTCGTTCTCCAGACACCAGCTCGTTCTCCAGACACCAGCTCGTTCTCCAGACACCAGCTCGTTCTCCAGACACCAGCTCGTTCTCCAGACACCAGCTCGTTCTCCAGACACCAGCTCGTTCTCCAGACACCAGCTCGTTCTCCAGACACCAGCTCGTTCTCCAGACACCAGCTCGTTCTCCAGACACCAGCTCGTTCTCCAGACACCAGCTCGTTCGGTGTCTCAGTTCCCAGGAGCGTGCTGTTCTGGACTCAGTTTCAGACTTTTATAAACTGCGCTCGGCTCTCCACCACGGATTTGTCCTCGTGCAGTGGTTGGATTTGGAGTTGGGGGTGCGTGCATAACGATTTTATGCCTCCGCTGACAAAGTCTCTGGAGGCTTTATACTCTTTTGGGTTGCCTGTCCGTGATAGGTTTTTCATTTCCGCGATAACTTAAGAACGGCTCAAGTGATCCAAGTCAAACTTGGTACACGCATGTGGCATCATGTAACGATATAATTTATGGTGTCAAAGGTCAGAGGTCTCGTTTGGTAAAAGTTCGGTTGCAGCGCTAACTTGTGAACCAGTGATGGGATTTTCACCAAATTTGCTAGAAGTACATACTTTATTGTGATGCAAAGATGAACTGATTAGATTTTAGTATCAAGTGGTCAAAGGTCAGAGGTTGTCAGGTAAAAATGTAATGGAAGTAGGGATTTGAACTAAACTAACTACATGTTGTACCACGATACATATGTACAGATTAGATATTGAAGTCAAATGGTGTTGAGGTTTTTGGTCAAAGTTAGAGTAAACAAATGGTCTTGAGGCTGCCTCCCCTCATGTTCCGACTGTTCCGTGCTTACCAACCCGCTGTTACTCGTCCTAATTGTGCTACACTCATCGTCTTTCCCTGCCCCTCTCCCCACGGTCTGCCATGCCCTCGATCTTCCACACCCTCAAGATGCCTTTGTTCACATAGATCGTTTATTTTATTTTTTTACTTTGAAAATGGAATATTAAAGCTAACCCCTTTATTCCACCTGGTCAATCATGTTGCTCAATAGTTGGTGATTATTGGTTCTCTGTTGTGTGTTTCAGCAGAGAAGGACAACGTTGTATCCCCAGAGAGTGACCTATTTAGCCCCCACAATGGGATTTTTGCTGGCACTAAAAACCTCTTTGATGACGATGATGAAAAGGTGAGTACATGTGGCAGTCGGTTAACATGTTTCAGAGGGTCATTGTTGGTTTTGTCAATTTTTCTTCCTTCCTTCAGCAGCCTTTTAAAATATGAACAAAACAGGGGTTGAGACCCATGAAGGAGCCCCACAACACATGGAGAGGTTCCCATGTATATATATATATATATATATATATATATATATATATATATATATATATATATATATAATATATATTATTTATATTTATATATTTATTGATATATATATATATATATATATATATATATATATATATATATATATATATATATATATATATATATATATATATATATATATATACAGTGGAACCTTGACTTGCGAGTTTAATTCGTTCTGTGACCGAGCTCGTAACTCAAATTGCTCGTTTCTCAAATCAAATTTCCCCATTAAAATGCATTGAAATGCTATTAATCCGTTCCAGCCCGCCAAAAACCACACCAATTTTTTTTTAAATATACAGTATATATAAAAATATCTCGCGCTTTATATTTCACCTGTATGCAGCATACAAGTTGGCAGGATGGCCTGGACTGGAGGTACGCACACTTGACTCTAAAGTCTAAACTGTCCAGCCTGGGTTTGAATCCCGACCCAGCTATAACCTGTCATGGGTGAATCACAGGCAGGGTGATTCATCAATGTGTGTACCGCTAAACTGGGCGCCCCGTTTGCGTCCCATTAGTTGTTGGATGTTAAGGATCTCACCGTGTTTTCCACAAAGAGAAGGCGAGCTATCGCCGGCACTCTGAACAAGTTGTAGCCTGGCATGCTCTTCTCCTCTGCCGTTATATACGTCCTCCTCGGCACCCTCGCTCATGTTTTTCGACGATTGCGTGTTTTATATCCAAGCACAAGTTTTATATAAAACACGACGATTGCGTGTTTTATATCCACAAGTTGTGGCCTGGCATGCTCTTCTCCTCTGCCGTTATATACGTCCTCCTCGACACCTCGCTCATGTTTTTCGACGATTGCGTGTTTTATATCCAAGCACATCATCCTCTTCTTCTTCTCAGTACCGTGTTTTCCACAAAGAGAAGGCGAGCTATCGCCGGCACTCTGAACAAGTTGACGGCAGAGATACTGTACTTGCACGGCAAGATAACCACGTGACCAGAACCCACCTGGCGGCGTAAACTCAAAATAACCAACATGCGAAAACAAAAATGCAGCGCTATACGACAGAGATACTGTACTTGCACGGCAAGATAACCACGTGACCAGAACCCACCTGGCGGCGTAAACTCAAAATAACCAACATGCGAAAACAAAAATGCAGCGCTATACGTCAGAGATACTGTACTTGCACGGCAAGATAACCACGTGACCAGAACCCACCTGGCGGCGTAAACTCAAAATAACCAACATGCGAAAACAAAAATGCAGCGCTATACGACAGAGATACTGTACTTGCACGGCAAGATAACCACGTGACCGGTGGCGAAAGCTCGTAACTCAGATCTCGGCTCGCATCTCAAAGCAATAAACTGCCCGAGCGACGGCTCGTATCTCGAAAAACTCGTAAGTTGGGGCACTCGTAAGTCAAGGTTCCACTGTATATATATATATATATATATATATATATATATATATATATATATATATATATATATATATATATATATATATTAGGGTGGTCCTCAAATGTACACCAAAAAATAAAATTGGACTTTTTTCAGGTGCTTGTTGCTAAAATTGTTCCTTACTAGGGCGTGCCCGTACGTGGGTGCAAAAAAACATGCGTGCAAACAACAACAACAAAAAAAAACTTTGAAACCACGTGGCAGTAACGACCACAGAACCCCCCCCTCTATTTACATGAAATGGTTTGGTCCATTCGCAAAGCCAAAGCGAACGGCTTGCGAGTACGGTAGAACCCCCCCCCCTCTATTTACATGAAATGGTTTGGTCCATTCGCAAAGCCAAAGCGAACGGCTTGCGAGTACGGTGACCATACCTTGGGAACCACTTGTCCGATTAATTTCAAACCTTGAAAAGGCACATCCTCGGGTCCCCAGCAATATACCTGGCAAGTTTCAAGTATATCGGACCCGTGGTTGTCGAGAAACAGCGGTCACAGACAAACACACACACAGACACACACACATACACACAGAGATTACTGGAATTATAGATAGATTGTGAAAAAATGAAATGTGCCAAAGATGGTTTCGATACGACTTTATTTACTACTGTCACACATGGGTTGAAAATTACAATGTTTCAGTGTCGACACACAAAATTGTTTTTAATAAACTAACACTCAGATGTAATCCCAAATCAGTAAGAATGTATGACAATCATCATAAACACACAGAGTAAGAGTCCTCCAGACCATTGATTCCTCATTAATAAGTTCTGTGGTAAAATATTTCCTCCTTATCTTCTTTGCGTCGGGGAACTGATGGCGATGCCACTCAACAACTTGCAACAGGTACTGGCGCTGCTGTTCATCCTTTGTCAAGACTTGATTGTAGTCCTGTATTAATGCTACACCATGTTCTGCAAAGTCGTTGACAGTGGCAATACCACGCAAGACTTGCTGTGATGACTGAAATGATGGGTCATCGGCCCACTCACCAGGGCCCTTTTCTAGGAAGTCAGTATTGACTTTGAATGCAGTAAAAATTCGCAGTGAGGAAGAAGTAACAAAATCTGCAACAGTCTTGGCAGCGATGGCCTATTTTGCTGTAAGATGCACATGTACCCGTGGTTGAGGATTCTCTTGGCATTCTTCTTTAAGAGCAGCTACTATCATTCGCTTGACATCAAGCTCAACACTATCGTCAAACAGAGCAAGTCCTGCCAGTTCTTCGCTGAGGTACCACAAGTGATTGGAAAGCTTTTTGCTGGTGGCTTCGGCAATCACTGAATCAGGATAGAAAATGAGTGCTTTTAAGAGAGCTAGGTCTCCAGCGGGAGCACCAATGGCAGATGGAGCGCTGAACCAGGCTTTGGTATACACTGCTCCAACAAATGCTGTAAAACGCTTTATGCCAGTGAGTTCCTTTGGGGTCAGTCGAAACTGATCACGGAACAAGTAGATCTTGATTCCATAAATCACACGGGCCATCCATCTTGCCCGATGCATGGCTCCTGGCTGCATGAACCTGAATCCTCTCGGAGGACGCTCACCAAACAGAATAATAGTCAACTCAAGAAGTTCACGGTAGTCATCTCGTAGTTGGCCCGATTCCAGTTTCTGGATGCAGAATGAAACGACATCTTCTTTGCAACTTAAAAATACACCTGAAACTACAGAGTCCAGGTCATCAGGCATCATTGGCTTAAACTGGCTTTGGTCAATGGAATTCCAGTTTGACTGGAAACGCTTGAAGACGGCTATCTCAAGTCCTTTTGATGGACCAAGAAATGGTTTGAATGCTGCCATTGCTGCCTCTACCACTAGTTCCAGAATGTGATGCCGGCATGCAAAATGTAATAGTGGTCGTCCAAGCTTTTGCTGCAAAATAGTGCACGCACCAAGTGCTGAACCAGTGTTGCTGGCTGTCGTGTCAAAGCTCATACCTGCCACCATGTCTTGCAAATGCCATTCTTCGAGGCATTGCATAACAGCAGCAGCTGTTGCTAGTCCAGTTCCTGCTGGCAGCTTTGGCACACTCAGAAGCTTTCCAGTTCCTTGTGGGTCACTGACAATGACAGGAAGGTGATCAACTTTTTTAGTCCCATCGTCTGGAAGGAGCTTGCCATACCAATGAACCACCAGACTTGTGTTTGGAGCATAGGATGCCTGGATGTCACCTGCAATTGTCTTCTGTTGGATCTGCCTGGATTTCCTGATCGATGTGCGGTTGATG
>NC_136267.1:759931-853600 GCF_964187855.1 Myxine glutinosa | reverse complement strand
GTCGCTATGTATGTTTATATGTGACTAATACGTCTTCCTCTTCTTCAAATAAAATTACCACCCTCTTAATTAACGCTCTTAATTGCGTTAAGACTGCTGAGACCCCTCAGACCTTTGATGACCCTTTAATTCCCCCAAGACCCTTCAGACCATCCAGGCCCCTGAAGACCACCAAAGACCCAAAATACCCTTCAAGGCCCTGAGGCTCAAAAAGACCCTGAATACCCCGAAGACCCAAAACACCCGAAGACCCAAAACACCCTGACGACCCAAAATACCCCGAAGACCCAAAACACCCCAAAGACCAAGAAGAACCAAAAGAACCTTAAGACCCAAAAGCCCTTGAAGACCCAAAAGACACCGAAGACCCAAAAGACCCTGAAGACCCAAAAGGCCCAGAGGATCCAAAAGACCCTGAAGACCCCAATGGCCCTGAAGACCCAAAACACCATGAAACCCAAAAGACACCAAAATGGTCAAAGATGCCTACCCCTCTGAAACGACGTGGTGAGGCGCACGGAGCGCGCCGAGTCACGCTCGCATATATATATATATATATATATATATATATATATACTAGCAGAGGTACCCGGCTTTGCACGGGAGTGGGAGGAGGAGGGAGGGGGAAGAGGAGGGAGGGGAACGGGGGGGAGGGGGAGGGGGAAGCGGGGGAGGAGGAGGGGAGGGGGAAGAGGAGGGGAGGGGAATGGGGGGGAGGGGGAAGGGGGGGGAGGGGAGAGGGAAGGGTGCGGGGGTGCCCAGGGGAAGAAGGGCCCCTCCCCTCCCCCTCCCCCCCTTTCCCCTCCCCCCCTCCCCCTCCCCCTTCCCCTCCCCCTCCCCCTTCCCCCTCCCCCTCCCCCCCCCATCCCCTTCCCCCTCGTTCCCCTCCCCTTCTCTTCCCCCTCCCCTCCTCCTCCCCCTTCACACCAGGGGGGTTGACTCAGCCTGTCATCCCACCGAGGTCGGAAGTCGGAACTCATTGTCGTCAAATAAATGTAGCCTGTATGTTTCACTCTTTGTCACATGCCGTTGGTCCATGTCAATCGGATGAAGTTGAAAAATTAACGTTACGAAGGTTCTCTGGGACGTACTGATTCCGAATAATGAAGTTGAAAATTAACGTTCCGAAATACGCTAATTACGCTAACAGAAGCGCTGGAGGGAGCACTGCGCTCCCTCCCTTAGATTCCCTCCCTCTTCTGCTAGCGCTAATTACGCGTAACACACTAATTTTAAAACCCGAAGTTTTTTTAATTTAAGGTGTGCTGTAGTCAGAAGCGCTAGAAGCGCTGCGCTCCCTCCCTTCGAATCCCTCTCTCTTCTGCTAGTGCTAATTATGCGTAATACGCTAATTTTAAAACCCGAAATTTTTAAATTTTATGTCTCCGTGACATTCCTGGGACCATCCCGAGTCGAACAGTACTTGCCGCTCGCAAATCCGTCCACGGGTTCTCGAGATCTTAGAGATTGTAGACACATACATACATAGACACATACATAGATCAGGATACAGACACAGAGGCCAACTCTACTTTATATATATAGAGGTACCCGGCTTTGCACGGGAGTGGGTTACTTTGGGCCAGTGGGTACTTTACATTAATGAGTAAATGTTTTTAACTCACCTGTTATTTGGGTTGTAGGCGTTCTGGTAGACGGTAGTAAGGTTGTCGCAGTAGCTGTGTTCTAGGCTGGCTGCTAGACGTTAGTGGGGTTGGAGGTGGGCTGGTAGACGATAGATGGTGTCTGTCGGCGGGCTGGTTTGATACATATCGCAATCCATAATTATGGAGTGGGGCTGGCAAAAGACACATAGAATACTCCCTTGCCCTCTCCCGAGCAACGCCTGGCACCTCCTGTAGTCAATATATCAGTTCTGCAGGGCCTCTGTGTAAACAACGTTCCGCGTTTTACTGTCGGGTGCCAAGATGGTAAGTTTTTCTTTGCTGGAAGTGTGAGAGGCCGCCACATACAGCTGACCATGGGTGAAGCATGGCACGGACAGGTCCACTCCAATGGCCTTGAATGTCTGACCTTGTGATTTGTTGATTGTTATAGAAAAACATGGCTTGCATGGAAACTGGAGGCGACGAACTGGAAAGGCAGCTCTGAATCTGATGGCATAAGAGGTATTCTGGGCAGAAGGATGACTTCACTTTTGTATGGCCCACAGGAAATGGTGGCCTCGATAACATTGGCATGAAGGCGGGTGACAAAGCAGCGAGTGCCATTGGTGGTCTTTGGTGGCTCCATGTTTCGGAGTATCATGATTGGGACACCGATCTTGAGAATCAGAATGTGTGGCGGCATTCCTGACAGCTCAATGGAGTTGAGCAGTTCAACGGGGTAGGTGACTGCCTCATCATCACAGATGGCACTGTCAACAGACTTGTACCTTCTCTCCTCACCAGGAAACTCAGACATGAGCCAGGTATTGAGCTTACGCACATTGGTGTTCAGAGGAGAGAGAATTGCTCGCTCAGCCAGCCACTCATGATTGTGAGCATTGGCAATCAAACATGGGTACACATCAGCCTTGAGCTCCTCCAATGTCTTCACAACCTTCCCCAGCCCAGTAGGGATTGTGATGGTGTCTGGTGCAGCTGTTAATGGGATCTGTCCATTGCCAACTTCCAGGAGCATTTTGGAAAAGTCAGCTGCCCTTGATCCCCAGACAAATGCGTTCGCATGTTCCTTGTTAGGTGTTTGACAGTCACATGACGCCAGAGGTCGGAAGTTTTTAGACTGGCATTCACAATGTTGGCCCTTGTGCCCCTCTTGACCACAGCAAGATCTGGCGGAAATCTCCACAGAGCAGCGTGGGTATGCCTCCCATGGGTCTGTGCACGCCTGTTATGTCCTGTAAAGTGCGGTCTACAGCTTCATACGCTGATTTGTGGGTCATTGGTGCTTCGTCCACAATGATGACAGCTGCATCGTTTATGACCCTGGCCAAGGCTGTGCCACGCTTGATGCCACATGTTGCTTGCTCCTTGGTGTGGGCGTCAAGTGGAATTTTGAATGTGCTGTGTAGTGTCCGCCCACCCTGGAGCAGTGTTGCAGCAATGCCACTGGATGCAGTTGCAAGGGCGATCTTTCCTTGGGATCGGATATGTTTGAGGATGGCATGATGACGAAACTCTTGCCTGTGCCACCTGGCGCATCCAAGAAGATTATGTTACTGTGCCTCATGCCACTGTTGACGCTACCTTGTTCGACCAGTTGAAGGACTGCATTGTAGACATCACGCTGGTCATCAGTCAGCTGTTCATGGAGATCATTGGCCTGAATTGTCAACTGATCTTGGTCATAATCTACCTCTCTGAAGTACTCCCTTGCGAGCCTCTCATCTGTGCCCCTCTGTGGTATTGGGAAGTCATACGAACTGAGAACACTGCCACCCATCAGCAACACCTTGTCCTCAAGTGCGCAGAGTGCCAGGTTGTAAACCTCATCATTGTAGCAAGCCGCAACATTACCAATATGGCGACGGTGCTGGAATAGGTAGTCTTCGGATAGCAGGTTACGAAAGTCCTCCCAGAGTGCACGTGGATTGCTGGGGAAGCAGCTGGTGAGAATGATGGCCAATAGGCTCCTGAGGTTTGATGCTGACTGGCTGATTCCTGCTTCCTCCATAGCAAGGTGAAGATGCTGGTCATTTTCCAAGAGTCCTCTTGCCAGGCATGCTTCACGGAAGGACAATTCTTGACCATCTACACTTCTCAGGGCATTGAAGGAAGTAGGACCACATATGTCAGTCAGAAGGAGGCGAACGTAGTAGCAGTCGCCTTGCCGTGGACTGATGCTGTACATGCGGCCAATAGCTGAAACTTCGTGGACAGTAAAATCTCCTCTAACAACCACGCCTCCTTGCTTGCGCCTGGTCCACTTCTTGCTTGACTTATCCCAGGTGTAGTACTGTGGCACCTCATGGTACTTGAGTGTCTTGGCGAAATCATCAAGGCTGCAGAGATCAAAGAAAGCAGTGAGTGTGGTGGCTGGCGGTGGTCTCTGTGCCCTTTCCAGGGCATTTTCAGCATTAAAGTAGACTCTCTGACCATTCTCTAGGTGCACGGCAAGTCCCACAACAGGGGGAAAGTGCTGAGATATGGGGTGCTCCAGGATCCTCCATACTGCCTCACTGCTACCCACATAGCGAGCATTCTGGAACTGAGTGACTTCGTCCACTGGACAGTCTCCAGCCCCGATGCGCTGCAGTTGAAAGACAGCCTGGTCAGTCCCCTTGGTCACATACTTGGTTATGTACTTGATGCTACTAATGCTGGAGCATATCTCAACATTGATGTGGCTGTTGAATTGGCGGAGGAGGAGTGGGTTGTATGGTACCACCCACTGGTTGCTGACCACTTGCTCCAATTGTCTTCCCAGCTGGTGCATGTTGATCTCCCCAATGTGACCACCATCCTCTGGCTTGAGACGCCGATACTTGGGGTAGCAGTCATTTCCTTGCTCTGTGCTCTGCAAGAATGGCTTTGGAAAATCCTTGGCGCACTTGCGGTCCCTCATGCAAGGACTGTTCTGATTGAGATGTCCACATGGGCCATGGATCATATGAGCCATGACCATCTTGTGCAGTTCCGGATCTATCTCCTTGTCGGGAATCTCAGCACTGATCACCAGGTCAATGTCATCAGGTCTGACCTTGCTCTCGGGAGCAAGCCACAGAAGGATATGTGCATGAGGGAGACCACGCTTCTGGTACTCAATGGTGTACAGGAAGGCTTGCATCTTGCCGAAAGCTCCACGTTTGAGTAGTTCCATGAGCTTCTTTTGCTTTTGACGAAAGACCCGAGCTATGATGTCAGGGCGGTTTTGTGCCTCTTGTCCTGGCTGCAGGTTTTCCTGAATTTCAGTCCATTTGGGGTTGGTGGTCATGGTTATGAAGAAGTCAGGCTTTCCAAAACGGCGGACATAGGCCATGGCATCGCTCTGTTTTTCATGCATCCAGCGGGGGCCACCAGTGTATGTTGCTGGGAGTACAACGCTTTGTCCCACATTGTGTGGATCTCCATCACCAGCAAACAGGCTGTCACGCAGGCTCACATAGTCATCAGGGCGCAAGGTCTTCTGCTCACGACGGATCCAGCCCAATCTCTCAGTTTCTATCTTGCAGTACATGTCCACCAGAAATTGCTGAAAGAGGCGTCCCATTTGCAGTAGGTGGTTGCCCTCTCTTACCATGAGGTGGTAGCTGTAGTATTGAAGCTGGCTGACCTTGCGCCCTCCATCCTGTCCTGCAGCAGTTCGGGCCTGTAGATA
Organism: Myxine glutinosa; assembly: GCF_964187855.1. Taxonomy (NCBI): domain Eukaryota; kingdom Metazoa; phylum Chordata; class Myxini; order Myxiniformes; family Myxinidae; genus Myxine; species Myxine glutinosa. Next base: position 848,320 of record NC_136267.1, on the reverse strand, counting down.
CACACTGTATCCGTCTGTGCCATACGGGAAGATGATTGGGTACTGGAGTGAATCATAGGATGCATGCAGCTCGCTGATCCTCTTGAGTTCACCATCTCGAAGCCTGAGGACTATGTCTCGGGGATTTGTAGGCTCATTGTCCATCAGGATGGCCACTTCTGGTGCTGACTGGGCATTGTAGCGACGGGCATGCTCTCCGTGTGGCCTCTTGTCCTCCCTGATGATGATCTGCCTCTCTTCATTGTTGCTTCCCTCAGCAAGAACATCATGAGCTGTCTTGAGTTGTCGGATCAGGTGATTGTTGTCATGAAACCAGATGGTAAGATTCCTAAGAATATGTGGATTAAGGCTGCTGTGGTTCCTGGCTGTCAGTTCATCAGCATGAGAGTCCAGGAAGTAGACTTGTAGGAACTTAGGCTGACCCTCCTCAGGTGGTAGCAAGGAACCAATGCGATGAAAGGCCTGGCCCTGAATGCGGAAGCTGGGGTTCCAACCCTGGACTGCTGCGTCTTTGTGACCAAAGCTTGTCATCGCAAATGATCCATTGTACCTTCTGATGTTGGCAAGGAAGTGCCTGCTGGTGGCATCTGTACCAGAGATGAGCTCATTGAGAAATGGTGGTAGGGCTGGGTAAGGGGTAAGGATGACTTTGCCATCACTGCAGCACACCCCTTTTGTCTCTCCATTAAACTTCATAGCTGCACAATGCCTGCACTTGTCGTTCATTTGTCCAACATTTGCAAAATTCACTGGGTTACCGCGGTCATAGGTGAAGGCCATGCTATTGGAGTGACGGTGTTGCCCGACGGTCTCACTGGCTCGTGCTTGTGAAGTTGATATGTTATTCGTCTCCAGTCGCTGGACTTGCTGTTCAGCTGTCTCGTATTGCCTATTTGCTTGCGTTTGGATGGCCATCGTGGTAGTTGACCGTAGGTCATCGTAGTTGAAGGCGGCTCTATCCCACTGGTTGACACTTTCTGCTCGATGCTGTTGGCAAACTTGCAGTCGTACTTGCCGTTGCTGTGTCTCTTCTGCCTGTAGAGCTGTGGCGTGGCGACGGCGGTCTTCATCAAGTCGTACTTGGCGTGGCTGTGGCTCTTCTGCCTGTAGAGCAGCGGCACTGCGACGGCGAGTTGCCTCAAGTCGTACTTCCCGTTGCTCTGGCTCTTCTGCCTGTAGAGCTGCGGCACTGCTCCGGCGATTTGCATCAAGTCGTACTTGCCGTTGCTCTGGCTCTTCTACCTGTAGAGCTGCGGCGTGGCGACGGCGATTTGCATCAAGTCGTACTTGCCGTTGCTCTGGCTCTTCTACCTGTAGAGCTGCGGCGTGGCGACGGCGATTTGCATCAAGTCGTACTTGCCGTTGCTCTGGCTCTTCTACCTGTAGAGCTGCGGCGTGGCGACGGCGATTTGCATCAAGTCGTACTTGCCGTTGCTCTGGCTCTTCTGCCTGTAGAGCTGCGGCGCTGCGACGGCGAGTTGCATCAAGTCGTACTTGCCGTTGCTCTGGCTGTTCTGCTTCCCGCGCAGCACGGAATCTTTTGGCGGCAGCCGTATTGCGTCCGAGAGCTGGCCTCTTTCTTGGCATATCTGAAGTGAACAATAACCATAAATGTTAAATTTAACTGCCTTAAGTTAAGCAGAGATTATAGCAACAATAGTTCAGCGGCGTAGTAAAAAAAAAAATGCGCAAGTCAAAACTGGGCGTAGTGGAGAGTGTATGCGGGCTGGCAGACGTTATCGGGATACATAATTCTAAAAATTATGATTATTGTGAACACTGGTAGGCGGGCTAGTAGACGGTAGTGGGGTTGGGTGGTTTAATTGACAATGTAAAATTGCGGCTTGTTAAATGATGCAAATTTACAAAAACTTGAACACTTAACATATTTTGGAAGTTAATATTGTTAACTCACCTGTTACCGGTGTTGTAGGTGGCCTGGTAGACGGTAGTGGGGTTGCCGGCGGGCTGGTTAATGGTAGTGGGGTTGCAGGCGGTCCGGTAGACGGTAGTGGTGTTGTATGCGGGCTGGTAGACGTTAGTCTGTGGTTGTCGACACCAGAAATTTGCAGAATCTATAATTATGCAAAGTAAAACACACTTAAAAACTTGAGATTAGATGGACGGTAGTGAGTTTGTACGCGGCTTTTTAAATTATGCAAATTAAAACAAACGTGACACTGGTAGACGTTAGTCTGTGGTTGTCGACACCAGAAATTGGCAGAATCTATAATTATGCAAAGTAAGACACACTTTAAAACTTGATATGAGATAGACGGCAGACTCTTGGTTTTTAGAAGCTAATTAGCTGCATTATGATCGGATGTCATAACGCCTAACGGCGGCATAATTTTTTTGTTTCAAGCCAAATAAACATGAAAACAATAAGAAAATGACAAAACAATAACTTTAATAAAACACTCAACGGGATCTGTCCCAAAAATTGTGCGGGAAAGGACGTGATAAAAGCGAAAAATAAATGTCAGAGGGGTGATTCGAACCCCGGACTCTAAAAAGATAAGGCGTCATGCTAACAGCTCGACCACTTCGACCCGTCATTTCCGGAAAGCTATTTGTGAGAGTGACTTGAAACGAAAGATTATTTTACGCGCTGCTGAAAGGTATTTATGCGTTATTATTTATTCGCTAGCAAGTGATTATAAATGTTTATGTCTCCGTGACATTCCTGGGACCATCCCGAGTCGAACAGTACTTTCGCTCGCAAATCCCGTCCACGGGTTCTCGAGATCTTAGAGATTGTAGACCCGAAGTTTTTTTAATTTTAAGGTGTGCTGTAGTCAGAAGCGCTAGAAGCGCTGCGCTCCCTCCCTTCGAATCCCTCTCTCTTCTGCTAGTGCTAATAATACGCTAATTTTAAAACCCGAAATTTTTTAAATGTTTATGTCTCCGTGACATTCCTGGGACCATCCCGAGTCGAACAGTACTTTCCGCTCGCAAATCCGTCCACGGGTTCTCGAGATCTTAGAGATAGATCGTAGATACATCAGGATACAGACACAGAGGCCAACTCTACTTTATATATATAGATATATATATATACATATATATATATATATATATATATATATATTATATATATATATATATATATACATATATATATATATATATATATTATATATATATATATATACATATATATATATATATATATATATATATATATATATATATATATATATATATACATATATATATATATATATATATATATATATATATATATATATATATATATATATACATATATATATATATACATATATATATATATATATATATATATATATATATATATATATATATATATATATACATACATATATATATATATATATATATATATATATATATATATATATATATATATATATATATATATATATATATATATATATATATATATATATATATATATATATATATATATATATATATATATATATTGTTACTGATCGCGGTTTAGATGGTATGATGGGCCGAGCGGATGGTCCAACCGCGATCCGAACAGTTACTCCCCGATTAGAACCCGATTCCACCCAAACGTTGGCCGGATCGCACCGCAGCTAGTCAATAGGGAAAAGACAAAGGCGACACGGATGTGAAGAAGAAGAAGAAGAAGAAGACAAAAAGGTTGGAAATACTACTAAATTTATTCCTACTATTTACATGCTCAAAGTAACCAAGGAGAAGGAAAGATAATAAAATAATATACAGAAGAATCAGAGACACAGTGCAATTATTAGCTTATACAGACTTAATTAACCCAGGGACAGAACAAACAAAACAAACTCACGTACACAAGAAGGGTGGAAAGGCAGGAGGTGGATGGCTGGAGGGAGAGGAAGGTCCAAGGGGGTCCTGCAGCACAACCGGCGCGTTTAGCAGCCACCGTTCCTTCACGGCCCTGCTCCAAACCGCCGTTCAGGCCCCCTAGCTGCTGTTGTGGCTGCTGTGGACGTCGCGTGCTTTGCCAGGCCTTGTCCGACTCGTCTGGTCCAAACCCTCAACTCTTTCTTGGTCCACTCACTCTTTACCACCGACTCCTCACCGCAACCAACGCAACCGACTGACCACCACCACCGACTCCTCACTGCAACCAACGCAACCAACTGACCACCGACTCCACTGACTGACTCCTTCACGACTCTCTCACTTGCTTCTTGCGTGCGCGCCTTTTATAGCGCCTCCAGCGATCAAGCCGCCGGCCTTCCTGACACGCCCATCGGTGTGCTCACCTCGGCCCTGGTTGGTCACGCGACCCTCTCGCTCCGCCCTTGATGACGACGGGCGGGCATGCCCCTCTTCCCCTCTATGACGAGGTGGAGACACGCCTTTCTTCTCCGACCCTGCCTCGTGGTCAATGGCGGTTATTGGAGGGGAGGTAATTGGCAATCGAGGCCCGGCAATGACGGAAGGGGATGTGAAAGGGAATGGAGATTTTGGGGATGGGAATGAAAGGGGATCTATTCTCTTTCACTGGTGCAATGGAGTACTTCAATTAATGGGAGACACAGCCTTACTCTAAAACACAGAATAAGAGATAACTATCAAACAGGGGTATTCTATTATTTGGCTGATGTGTATGCTTGTGGACTAATTATGGGATGCCCTTTCACCTTTACACAGCTCCGGAGGTAGGGGGGCGCAGAATAAACAATAATAATAATAATACAGCACACAATCAAAAAAATACAGTCCTCATCTCCGCAACACTGCACCCTCCTCCTCTTAGGCACGTCCCGGGCCTACAACTTTTATTTAGTGTGACACGTAGGTGTAGTTCCCTCTACTTTTAACCTGACCCTGAGTGCGACAGTTTTAAAACATAAATAAATGTGTCCCGCTGCTCCATTGCACCCTGCCTAACAGACTTACGCCCACAGTTAACCGAATTGCGGAATGGTCTTCAAACTATACACTGACGGTGGGAAGCATTATTTACAATGACGCTATTTTTATTTACAAAACTAACCCAGGACCTGTGATTGTTCTTTCTGGGGGGGAGACAGTCTGCTCTGCATCGACGCACCATGAAAGCACCCACAACGCACCAATACAAGCACCCTCAAGCACCAATCGGTGCAGTCACCATAGTTCATCAGTGTTCAACAATAAAAAAATAACCAAACAACCCCTAACCCTGCAGGTGATCTCTTGCTCTTCGGCTCCCTCTGCTGGTTATTATTATTTGGTCTTCCAGATGTTGTCATTCTTTTGCTTTGCTTACTGGCGGCCTATTTGTATTAAAACTTGCACCCAATGTGTCCATTTTTATTTATTTTATTTATGGCCCACAGGGCCGATTAGTGTGGTTCACCTGTGGGGCATCGGTGCCCTGTGGCCAAGGTCCACCAGCAAGATTTCGGGCCCTCATGGCCGGTTCCAGCAGAGGGGCCATGCCCCAACCCATGGGGTCCATAAGTGGTGCTCGGCCACAGACCTGTGGTCCATAATGTGGTGCATCGATGCAGACAGCTGGTTCTGGGAATTTCGGGCGCACAATGGCCGACCCACGCACGCTCCCCTCGGCGCCCAATGGCGCACAGGTCATGTGGGAGACAAAAGGGGAAAGACAAATGAGCGAGGGGTAAGGTCACAAGGGTACACATCAATAAGGCAATGCAAGGCGAAATGCGTACGGAGGGCGAAGTGAGAAAGCTCGTCCCTACCGTACGTCACCCCCCTGTCACCTACTCTACCCTTGCCCTTACCCCATATTTACAAAATCTACCCATTTACAAATTCGTCACTACTGTCACGTCTTCCCCATATTTCCCCTATACCAAATTCGTCTCCACAATCCCTCTACTTCAAAATTTGCCATCACCAAATTCAGCATCAATCCTCATAAGGAGGAAGAGATGGAACATCAAGCACAATGTCACACCCACGTCATGATGCGTCTCACATTCCAAACATTTGCATCATAAAAAAATAATCAAAACATGGCATGGTGTGGAGTACCTGTCACCTCAGGTGAGTGGATGCAGATGGTGCGAGGAGACTTCATCCTAACTACTTTCTAAATGACATTAACACACTTTACACTACCCGGGGTCTTTCCCCGCCAATCCATTGGCCAACTTACAATATGGGTTCTAAAAACCAATTCCCATTGACCAAACTGTGGTGCTTCTCAATTTGGGGTCTCACTCCCCCGATTCATCTCCCGGTGCCCTTGCACAATTTCTGGGCTGCGACGTGTAGCTCTCCCAGCAGGTCTACCCACCTGCACACCTCCACCACTGCAGTTGCCACCCAAGCTTACCTAGCTCCTCACCCTAACCTAACTAACTGGGGACAGCCCCTCCTGGCTCTGTCACCCCACTCGGTGCCCTCTGGCACTGGGCTACCCGGGTCCGTCCTCCGGATCCTCGGGCCCCATCCACAACAACTACTACCGGCTCCCAGAGCCCACCTGCGGCCTCACCTGGCCGACATCCTCACAGTGGTGGAGTGCCCAAACCAACTACACACACTAACAGGCTACACGCCCAGCCATTTCCACAACACTAATGCACCCATCCAAAGACCATTCTTTCACCCGCACCACAGATGCCAATATCCAACCACAATTTACCTGTACCCTCTACCTAACACTTACACTACCCGCCCCGGGTATCCGTGATGGGGGTCCACTCTTCCCCCATTCACACCTTCGCACCATCCACTCCACTCCACAATTTCCACCATACTCACTCCACGACCATCCATTCCAATACTCCATACCATTTATTCCATACACCTGTCCTCCATTCACCTGTCGTTGCACACCTGTGCAATCATACCTGGTGCCACCTGCACCCTCCTCCTCTTCCTGGACCATTCGGTCAGCACAATACACAATCACCTTCACTCACTCATACACTGCTCCATCCACCTGTTCAGTTGCACACCTGTGCAATCACACCTGTTCAATCACACCTGTTCAATCCTCACACACACGGCATCATCTCATCTAACTACTCCCCTCTGAAACTTGCGCTTCCCAGTCGTCCCTTTAAACTATTGCGCTCCCACGTCATTATCATCCACACTAAACTACCTGCGTCCCCACTACAGGTATCAGTCACTAACTAATCTTAACGTTACCTAATGTCATCTTCTAGGGCCCTACACACGATATATCCTAACCCACCCGGGCTAGTTTTCACTGCCATACACCCCATAAATCTAGTGCTCCTTTGCGCCCCTCCTGTGAGGGATGGTGGATTTGCCATCCCACCACATCGGGGAGGTCCTACTATCAATTTCGCTCGTCCAAATTCAACAAATCAAAAATTTGCCATTTACTGCCAATTCTACCCACTATTATAAATTTCGTATCAAATCACGATCACTATCACTATCACCATCACCCGTCTACTTATTAGATCCTCTCGGTGCGCCAATTCACGTCTACAGCCCGGCTTCGTCCAGCCGAGCAATGCATACGGGTTGTTTTGTGCCAGCGGCTGGATACGTCCCGCATTCGGGGCAGGGACGGGGGCTTACCCGTGCCGAGATCCCACGTACCACCTCGGCGCGGAGCCATCCAATTGCCCGATCTCGACCTGCCGGAACGTCTCAATAGAAAGTGGTCGCCATGACGACCATTCCTATCGGGCTGCCCGCTCCGCCTAGTGGAGCCCGGACGCGGCCGTTCCAAGCGAGGCCCAGCGTGGATCGCGTACGGCGGTCCTTTCGAACCCGCCGTGGCTCGGATCCCCGCTGGTTCTCGCGGCACGCGAAACCCGGCACGCACCGAGGGCCCGATTCGGCTAAAAGTCGCTCTAACCGCTAACCCGGTTACCGTCGATGCCTCACCTGGATGGTTACACGCATACGCTACCCCTTTCTTGCTACTACCTCCAGCTGTTCCCATGCTCCTCGTACCTTTCCTTACACACCTCGGTACACTCATTCCGCTCACAGACTTGGTCACACACCTGACCACCGAACACCTTGGCACACATTCGTCGCTCGCACACCTCACCAACACACCTCTTCGCGCCCCTTCCTCGGTCACCTCCTCTGTGACCATCACAGGTGTGCTTTCACTCGCACACCCAACCACGTGCCTCACGACCAACTCAAGTGTGCATTCCCACACACGCTCTACCATTCCAGGTGTGCATCCTTCCATTCCAGGTGTACATCCTCGCTCACCTGTCACAGCCAACTCACGCTCCGTGTCACTCTCCCTACTTTCACCTCCCCTCTCGGTCGCGCACTCACCCTTACTCTTGACAGCGCACTCTTTCCTCATGCACCTGTCCGTTGCACACCTTTCTCGCGCACACTCTTGCGCACACTCTCCCGTTACATCCTCTGTAACACTCACCACAGGCGTGCATTCTCCCTTACTCTTGACAGCATGCGCTTTCCACATGCACCCGTCCGTTACACACCTTTCTCGCGCATCCTCTTGCGCACACTCTTTCGTTACTTCCCCCGTAACACTTACCACACCGCGCTTCCATGTACCCCCTCGCACACGCGCTTCGACCAACTCACTCTTGACGGCACACTCTCTCCTTGGCGTGCACTTTTTCCTCACACACCCCATGGTCGGACATTCTCGCACACCTCTTTTTTCGCACACCAGACCTGTCGCACACTTCACCAACGGCCTTTCACGAACACCCGGATCCAAACCAATCCCCAAGCCGACTGAAGCTTTCCTCACATCATGTACATTTCCGATTATATCGCCACTCACCTTGGCACCTCGTCTCCGCACCTCCTTTGCCACCTGCAAACTCTTTATTTGGTCAGTGAGCAGCACATCACGATTCGAGCACAGACCTTGCACCAATTCCATTACTTCCTCCTTTATCTCCCTCTTAGTTTCTGTCCATCCCTTCTTAATTTCACTCACCTCTTCTTCCACTTCCTCTAATTTTTGCTTCACCTCTTTTATTTCCCGGTGCGTCTCCTCAAGTTCGTCCTCTAAGGCTACCGTGACCGTCTCTATGTGCATCCTCACCTCTCGGTCCTTCGTCTCCATTATCTCTGTCACCTCGTCCACCCTCATTGTCAGTCCCTCACGTACCATCTGACATTGCTTCTGTGTCGCTATTAATTCGTTTTTAATTTCTTTTTGTGTCGCCTTTAACCCTCCTAGTACCGCAGTGTTCCTTTGAACCTGCTCCACTAACTCCGTTTGTCCCTCTGTCAGCTGTTCCACCTCCTCCGTCAGGTCCTCTATTCCCCCCTGTAACCTAGCCGTATTATTTCTCACCTCTTTCTCCATACGCTTCTCACCTCGCTTTACCTCCTCGCGTAGCCCCGAGACCTCCTCACTCACACCTCGTCGTATCTCCTCCTTCATCTCCTCCATCTCCTTTGTAGATGCCACCCTCATCTGTCCCAATTCATCCCTCTGAGCATCCAATTTGGTTTCTACCCCGATTTTTACCTCCTCTATCTGCTCTCCCATTTGTTTAATTTCTCGGGCGGATTGCTCCCCTATCTCCCGCAATTTGTCCTCCATCCTATTTTCTAACCCCATTAACCCATTTTTTACCCCCTCTAACTGATTCTCCTGGGCAGCCATTCTATTTTCCACCCCCGTTAACCCATTCTTTACCTCTTTTATCCCGTTGTCTAACCCCTCAAAATTATTGTCTAACTTCTCACCGGTACCCCTCGCTTCGTCCCTCATTACTCCCAATTGCTCACTCTGAGCATCCATCCGGTTCCCCATTACCCCCATTTGGTTTCCCAAGTCATTCCTCAGGTCTTCACTTGTCTGGACCATGAGCGCCTTTATTTGTTCCATAAATAGGCCCCAATCCATCGGCGGCGCTGCTACGGTCACGGGCGCGGCTAAATTTGGCGCCACAATAATCATGTGCGCGAGGCCGCCATTTTGTGCGTCTGATACTCCCTCAACCGCCTCCTCATTGCTCCCCTCCATTTGATCCTGGGTTACTCCTAACCCCTCTATCTCTCCCACCGGCATCCCGTCGCCTTGACCAGCCATGGCGCGATTTCAAAGTTCAGGTTTTGTAAAACAAAACAAATTTCGGCCGCTCCAAATTTTGACCAAATTTTTTTTTTTTATGTTTTAAAAATTTGGTTCGGGCCCCGAATCTCACTCCCAGACATCAATTGTTACTGATCGCGGTTTAGATGGTATGATGGGCCGAGCGGATGGTCCAACCGCGACCGAACAGTTACTCCCCGATTAGAACCCGATTCCACCCAAACGTTGGCCGGATCGCACCGCAGCTAGTCAATAGGGAAAAGACAAAGGCGACACGGATGTGAAGAAGAAGAAGAAGAAGAAGACAAAAAGGTTGGAAATACTACTAAATTTATTCCTACTATTTACATGCTCAAAGTAACCAAGGAGAAGGAAAGATAATAAAATAATATACAGAAGAATCAGAGACACAGTGCAATTATTAGCTTATACAGACTTAATTAACCCAGGGACAGAACAAACAAAACAAACTCACGTACACAAGAAGGGTGGAAAGGCAGGAGGTGGATGGCTGGAGGGAGAGGAAGGTCCAAGGGGGTCCTGCAGCACAACCGGCGCGTTTAGCAGCCGCCGTTCCTTCACGGCCCTGCTCCAAACCGCCGTTCAGGCCCCCAAGCTGCTGTTGTGGCTGCTGTGGACGTCGCGTGCTTTGCCAGGCCTTGTCCGACTCGTCTGGTCCAAACCCTCAACTCTTTCTTGGTCCACTCACTCTTTACCACCGACTCCTCACCGCAACCGACTGACCACCACCACCGACTCCTCACCGCAACCAACGCAACCAACTGACCACCGACTCCACTGACTGACTCCTCACGACTCTCTCACTTGCTTCTTGCATGCGCGCCTTTTATAGCGCCTCCAGCGATCAAGCCGCCGGCCTTCCTGACACGCCCATCGGTGTGCTCACCTCGGCCCTGGTTGGTCACGCGACCCTCTCGCTCCGCCCTTGATGACGACGGGCGGGCACGCCCCTCTTCCCCTCTATGACGAGGTGGAGACACGCCTTTCTTCTCCGACCCTGCCTCGTGGTCAATGGCGGTTATTGGAGGGGAGGTAATTGGCAATCGAGGCCCGGCAATGACGGAAGGGGATGTGAAAGGGAATGGAGATTTTGGGGATGGGAATGAAAGGGGATCTATTCTCTTTCACTGGTGCAATGGAGTACTTCAATTAATGGGAGACACAGCTTTACTCTAAAACACAGAATAAGAGATAACTATCAAACAGGGGTATTCTATTATTTGGCTGATGTGTATGCTTGTGGACTAATTATGGGATGCCCTTTCACCTTTACACAGCTCCGGAGGTAGAGGGGCGCAGAATAAACAATAATAATAATAATACAGCACACAATCAAAAAAATAGTCCTCATCTCCGCAACAATATATATATATATATATACATACATATATATATATATATATATATATATATATATATATATATATATATATATATATATATATATATATATATATATATATATATATATATATAAATAAATATATATATATATATATATATATTGTTGCGGAAATGAGGATTGTTTTTTTTTATTGTGTTTTTATTGTATAGTAAATTGTTGTAAAATATCGCCTTCCTGCCTCCAGTCTGTTGTATAAAGGTCAAAGGGCGTTCCGGTAGTTAATTCCACAAAGCATACATTGAAGGACACTATAATACCCTTGTTCAGTAGCTTATATCCTTATTATGTGTGTTAGGGTAAGGCTGTGTCTCCCATTAATTTAAATACTCCATTGCACCAAGTGAAATAAGAGTAGATCCCCTTTCATTTCATTTCAATGGCCAACTGCATTTTGGGCGGTTTTCTTCACGACACGATTATTGGCCACGAGGCAAGGTTGGGGAAGAAGGGCGAGTCTGGACCTCGTCATCAAGGGCAGAGCCAGAGGGCTGTGCCCACCAGTCAGGGCCGAAGGAGCTCACCGATGGGCGTGTCTGGGAGGCCGGCGGCTTGATTTGCCCGCGGCGATATAAAAGAGCGCGCGCGGAAGCCGTGAAAGAGGTCCATGACAAGAGTTGCGGCGAAGAGATCACCGAGAAGAGAGTTGAGTAAGGGATCCCTGAAGAGAGCAGCTTGAGCCACCGCGGCTGCATCAACAGCAGCTTGAGCCACCGAAACTGCAGCCACAGCAACTTGGGGCCTGGACGGACGTTTTGAGCAGGACCGAAAAGGAACGGCGGCTGCCAAACGCGCCGATCGTGCTGCGGTATCCGTGGACCGGCCTCCCCCCTCCAAGCCATCCACCTCTGCCATTCCTATCATCATTCCCCGTGTGAGTCGTCTTCGTTTGTTCTGTCTTAGGGTATTAATTAAGCCAGTTTAGATAAGCTAGTATTTTCACTGTGTCACCTGCTTTTTCCATGTTCCCTGTATATAACCTTGACTGCTCCTTTTGCTTGTGTGTGTAAATAATAAATCCCGTTACTCTTCTGTACGACTTCTTCTTCCTCTTTACATTCGGTCGCTTTAGAGGTTTCCAAATTGAATATCTGTGGCGCGATCCGGCCAACGTTCGGGAATCGGGTTTAGTCGGGGAAAACTGTTCGGCCGCGGTGCCATCCGCTCGGCAAACAACATCCTTATCCGCGGACCGTAACAATATATATATAAATTATATATTATATATATATATATATATATATATATATATATATATATATATATATATATATATATACATATATATACATATATATATACATATATATGTGAAGAAGCAGCTCTTCGTTTGCAAAAGAAGTCCACAAATAGCCTGAAATGACGCAGCTTTATTAAAAACCAACTTATACAGATCCGGAAGAAGCCAGACATCTACAGCAAGAACCAGCTTCATGCCACGTCTAGCCTTCCTGGAAACGCATTGATTCTCATTCACTTATATAGGAACACGATTATCAGAAAATCTCCGAGAGAACAAAGGAACTGGCGAGAGTTCCTCCCACCGTTATCCCTAGCCCCCACCGTTATCCGCTCTGTCATTCGGGGGAGTCAGCCCTTCCTTATCATTCGGACCAGATATAGTTTCAAAGCTCCGAGGTGACGAAAAATGTAACTCACAGAGAGAAGAGTGCATGCTTGGCCAGATAAGACCATGCTTGGCCAGCCAGATAAGACCATCTAGGTGAAAAGGGCACACGTATACGAAAACCCATTTGCCCAACACGACCGAAGCGAGCATTTCTCATTTATACTAAAGCGAAGAGAAAAGCCCTTTTTTCACTTAAACCAATAGCATATAAGCAACATTAAAATCATAACATATTATTCGAGACGTCTTATACAGAATTCTTAGCAATAACGAATCTACGACTTGACATTCCTTCCTCTTGTCTCGTCGAGACAAAGTATCTTAAGAGACAACGTGCCACATCGGGCTTTATTGAAAAATAATTGTGTAATGCGGGTATCTCCCAAGGGCATATCGTGCGCCCAAAGCGCCTCGCCCGTGCATTTGGCGAACGTGTCGTGTGGTGCGTGCTTGGAGCCTGAGGGCTCAGAACATGAAAGTCCATTAACGTTTCGGATCCACAACGAAGGTGTCTGGTCCAGATGAGGTTCTGCTCCGCCAGAGGGCCCATCACCTCCCCTGCGGAACTTGCTCCCCCCACCCTTTGCAGACTCAGTCCTTGCAGATCTTCGAAGTTAATCAACGATCATGCCCATGAGGTCCCTCACGTGCTGCTGTTCTGGGGGAATACATAGTATTGTCAGTATCTTGTGTCTCAATTTCCTGGTCAGGGTACAGAGCGTAAAAATCCGATTCACTTGAAGCATTTGAACTTAATACATATGGAGCAAAGAGAGGAACTTCCTTTATGTCAAAGTCTCCCTTGGGCGCCTGGTCGGCTTGCGGGTCTAGGATATCCACGTCGGGTCCCTCGACCGCCAGACCCAGCGTCGCAATCAGATCCATAGTTGGGTCGGAAGGGGGCGTGCAGCTGTCAGCTTGTAATACATAAGCAGTGTTAGCCAGTACACGCAAGGGGTTTATAGCACAAGTATCACAGTCATCACATACACCATTACAGGCAGCAGCCAGTTCCCACATGGGATCCACACAAGTATCACAGTTGTCACAAAATTCAATACAATTTTCTGGAGCGTTGGTCGCAACTGCCTTGTTGAAGGACCCGTTCAGGTCGACGGCCTCTGTGGTCAGAGCCATAGTCGTTGTCGGCGGCTTCTTCACTTTCCATCCTGTAAAATACTTTCTCATACAGAGGAGGACTAGAGATTTCATTAGTGCCCCCCAAATTACTACCCCGATTATCACAGCCAGTGCGGTCAATAACCACTTCACTATGGTGCCCGTCCATCCCCGGAACCAGTCAGTGAGCCAGCTAAATGTATAAGAATTTTCGCGCGCGATCCGATCGATCGTCAGGGCGTGGCTAGTTTCCCTTAGTCTCACTATTGCGGCTGACACTCCTTCAGATGGATCGGGTATGTAAGTGCAACATTTTCCCTCTATAATTCCGCATACCCCTCCTTTCTCTGCCAAGAGCATGTCCAAAGCCACCCGATTCTGCATCACCATTGTACGCATGTGAATTACCGTGTCCAATAGTATGTCATGAGCCGTAGCGGTGTCGTTTGCCACCTTTTCTAGGGCCAAAGCCAATTTATCTATCCGGAAACTATCCATGACTGTGCCCGCTCCTGGGAAGAAGAAACCAAACACCTTTTCCCATAGGCTCCCGTGTAGTTTAGTGGTTCCATCTTCGTTCATGACTGACCTCTTATAACGCCTGTCCAAGGACTTTGGGTCTAGCTCATCCAGTATCTCAACGTCAGGAAGGACTGAACCCAGATAACATGTGCCCCCCCAATTATTTGGTAAATAGGGGTAAGCCTTGTCGCCGCATATAAACATTGTCCCATGGGGTGGGACCAGGTGGGTGGATAAGCACTGGAGTCCCTTTACCACCCCATTAATCCTACTAACCCCCCTAGAGAATGTTATAGCCGTTATGTTGTGGTTGTGTTTATCTTGCAGTACTATTCGTAATGTAATCCCCGAGCTCCCTTGTCCCAGCTTCCCGGGGAGAGTGTAGGCGCATTCTGATTCTCCCATACGCAAGTGGCCGGAACCCTGGAGGCAGACCGTCCCTTTCTGTGGTTTGACCCAGACGGGGGCAGGCCTCTCGGCCACATGGGCAATCATTGACGGGCGATAATTAAATTGTCGATTGCAACTCTTGCCGTTGTCAACCCCTTCTCTTTCCAGCGTGGTGACTAAACATGGGGAATCGATAGGTTGTGAGCAGAGGTCATTGAGGGACAAGGGTAGCACTATCATGTGTATTCCTGTGGTGCCTGCTTGGGGAAAGTGCATGCACGACCAGCAGTGTGTCCTATTTTGAATTGTTGCCACCTCCCTGGCCACTTTCCAATATGTGTTTTCACCCTTCTTTGGGGCCTTATCCTGGGGTTGCGGCGTGAGTATGTATTCGATGCATGGTATGTAGTTCTTTTCGCCACCGGCCGCGCCAGGGGTCCAGACGCTGCACCGGACCTGCATGGTCATGTCTTTCCCTAGGCGTGTGCGTGTTTGTAGCTTAAAATCAGGGGTTCCCCATTGGTATCCTGGTTGGGCCAAGGTCTTAATGCTAGCTTGCCCGTCTTCCCGGAACTCTCGTTGCTTTTGTAGTACCATGCCAACGCGTCCAGGCCCTGCCGACAGTGCTAGCCAATTTATGTTCACCCAATTTGTGTGCAGGGCTTTCTGTTCGAAACATGGTAGTGATACTCTTTGTCCCCATGTTACGGTGAGGTGTCGGGTTTCGTTTTCGCATCTATTGGAATCGGAGTTTCCCCTAGCTGCTGTCGCTATCAATAGTATTGTACCTATGATTAGGCCCATCCTTACTGTGGTTGCTGTGGTGTAGTGTCTGGTGCTTGTATGGCCAACTTACAGTGCGTGGCGTGGATCCACGAGGTCTTGCCCTCGCAAAAGACTGCCGTTGGTGTAGTCAGCAACACCTGGACTGGTCCCTTCCACCTTGGTTCCAAGGCGTTCTTGCAGGTGAAGTGCTCCACGAACACCTGGTCTTTTTCCTCTGGTGGAACACCTGGTCCACAAGTCTCCTGGGAACGCCTGGTCTACAGGTCTCCAATTCATAGATTCAATTCATTCAATTCATAGTTTCATAGAACACCTTTTCTCCAATTTCCTAATCCACTTTTTTCAAGTGGATCCAATTTTATCCAATATTCAATTTTTAAATTCAATCCCATTTAATCCAGTCCAATTCAAATTAAATTCAATCCTTCTCTCAGCATCCCATTACCTGTTTCCAACATCAATAAAAATAAAATTATAAAATTAATAAAAATCAATCATCTCAAATCTCAAATCAAATCAAAAATCAATCAAAATCATAAAAAATCAATAAAATAATAAAAATAAACGAAAATTACTTCAGCTAGAGTTTCAACTAGAATTAACACAAACAAACCACCATTAACCTCCATTAACACAAACAAACCACCATTAACCTCCATTAACACAAACAAACCACCATTAACCTCCATTAACACAAACAAACCACCATTAACCTCCATTAACCTCCCCCTATTATTTATTTATTTTCACGAATAAACAAATAATAGAAATAACCTGGTCTACTTCCAATTTCAATTCTGGTCAGTTCTGGTGTCTGGTCACACACAATGTTTTCCTCACCCACTGTGATTCGCTCAAAATAGATTCTCACTGTTATGTCTGAAATTCGTCTCATGAAAACCCATTCAAGAGTCCGGTGTAACAGACAGCCAAACACATAGACACACCGAAGACCCCAGGGTACCCATCAAACTAGCTTGTCCCCAGATCCACAACACAGCGAAACATGTAACTTTACTAAAACTAGAACGGGCACTCGGTAGAGCGCATACCTTCGCCGCAGCTACTTTTGTTGCCAAAATAAAAGACTACAAGATCTGTGTAGCAAAGCCACACCTACGTTGTCATGCGGGAAGATTTGTTTCAAATTAAACCATTCTATCCCGCCAAAAGTTTGATATTGTAATCACATCCATGACCTTTTCATGACCTTGACCTTGACCTTTTCCAAAATCTAATCAAATGGTTCCCGGATAATAACCTATCATCCCACCAAATTTCATGCGAATCGGTTGAATACTTTTTGAGTTATGCGAATAACATACACATACACACACACACACACACAGACATACAAATAAATACACAGCGATCAAAACATAACCTTCCGCTTTTGCGAAGGTAATAATCACTTACTCATAACTAATACTCATAATAACTCATAATTACTTATGTAATTACTCATGCCAATACTTACTTAAAATAATGTAATATCCCAATCTTCACCCCCTATGCAAATCGAAGCACCCCGGACAATCCACAACCAATATCAACCACTGTAGCCGCCTTCCCGACTCCAGGCAGCCACACGCAGCCACATACATCTCCATCCACGTCACACAAGACAACAGCCAACGAGTGTGTCCACCACACAGAAACCTTTGGCAATGCAACAACCGAACTCCCAGACAACCAACAACAAAACCCAATCCATCTCCATGGCTCATCAAGCAGTTCCAACTTAATCCAGCTTCACATACCGATTTCCCCAAAAACTCGTGAAACTTCACCCCCATTCTGGAAAAACCCTGGACTAAACCCTGACACCCTAAATAACTTCAGACCCATCTCCAACCTACCCTTTCTGTCAAAAGTTTTGGAACGTGCTGTGGCCACTCAACTCAAACATCACCACTCTGCCAATAACCTGTATGAAACATCCCAATCCGGATTCTGCTCCAGCCACAGTACTGAAACTGCTCTCCTCAAAATCACCAGCGACCTTTTCTCTCCTCTGATGCCGGCAACCTCAACATTTTCATCCTCCTCACCTCAACGCCTCCTTTGACATCATCAATCACACCATCCTTGATGGATAATTTTACATCCAGATGGGCACAGCATCCCATTTTTGGCGACCCAGCCCTGAAACAAGCCCCTGGACTCCTTGCAGGCTGGACCAAAACCCCTGGACGAGGTTGCATCCCAGTACTGACTCTGCTGCCTTCTTGCAAACCACTTCAACTCCATGAATTTTACATGTTTCGTGAACAGAACAAAGCCCTCTGTAATCGTCAGATTGAACCTGCCCCAAACCCGTCCATATAAACTCCATTGTTGTCCTGTCCATCTCTCTGTGTTACATTTACATTTTGTGACTCACAGTACCTGCCTCCATGGAACAATGACGCCTAAGCACTCAATTAGCCCTCCCAGTACCAAAGACTTACAATCAGACCGACAGACAGACAAATAACAGAGGCATGTCGCCAGCCCCAGCACAGGACATCACCTTTCCAGGCAGGCACAATATAATCCACAGCATCGAAATGCCAATTTCTATCCGGAGCCTCGCAAAGCCAAAATCGGGCATGTTCACTGCATTTCACTGCATTTCACTGACCATGACTATCCCCATTGCTCGATCACGCACGTCACTGTGCTCGGCCCGGTTAAATTAAACTCAAGCGTACTGTACCTGACGCTTCCGGTCGGCACCGGAAGTCTGTTTATTTCTTGAGACCCCTGAATCGGGACATCAACGACAATTACAACGACAAACAGAACTCGATATTCTCTGTTCATTAATTACGTACATTATTTCAGTTTTACCCACAATATAATGTCCCGATATTCTCCAGATTTAAGTCCTATATATCCTGCCGTTAAAGCAACCTCCAGTAGACTGACAGCCTGTCGTTCTTCCAAGGTTAGTGAATTATCTCTGACCTTTCCCTTGCATATCTCGAACAAAGGTCAACTAAACTTTAAAAGGTCAAACTTCAAACGGAGAAAGGTGGTACCAGTTCTCATTCCACAACTAATACAAGTCCGGCGACATTCCCGTTCCTTGCAAGAACTCCACATCCGGACAGACAGACGACCACTATCGTGGCTCCACATCGCAAAATGCTAGCTTCTACGAATCCAACAACCGTCACAATCCGCCCAGGAACTTCCAGGCGTGCTCTACAATGCAGCACCTCTCTACCTGGTGCACACCTTTCGCACATCCCTCCTCGTTCGCACAACGCTTCATCAACACACCTCCTCGCGCCCACACCTTGGCACAAGCCACACCACATACCGACAGTTGAAACCTCGATATTCCTCCTTCCTCGGATAAGCGTTCTGTTGAAAACGTGACATTTCTGCTCAAATTATTGAATTTCCAAATACTCTCCCTGCAGCGCCCGTGAGGCAGCTTGTCCCACATTATCTGCCCCCAGACCCATATGCGTTTTAATAACAACCTTACCAGCATCGCTCGCCAGCAAACCCTTTGTCCGGCGCATCGATCAACACAAATGCATCGATGCATCTTCCAGCCGCCACTCCGCACTGTACCTCACTTACTGTATGAACAAGACTTCCTGTTGGGACTTGTCACCGGAAATTAATTACTCTGTCTTGAAATCGTTTATTTTAGCGTTTAGAAAATCATTTTAGAAATCGAATTTTAGTTTAGAAATCGTTTCTTCCCCTTATATAAATCCATCTTAAATAACGTATTCCTCCTGTGACATTGCATGGCATGTATGTCGCAGGCTCTCACTATTCCGACATGGCTCGTCTGACATGAACGTCCGACATCCAGCGTCCGACATTCAGCAAAGTCGCAATGACCCACAATGCATTTGGGCACACATCCTCCGAGCAACCTCATACAGCACACCCGTGACTCGCGGCTCGCTCGGCTCCTGCCCGAACGCACAATAACTCTACCCAAACTTCCACGGAGCCGCACGGCGGAAACACAGGTTTGTACCACACTTTAATTAAACGAACATCGCCAGGATTCTCGGATAGACGTTAATTTCACAACACACATGACAAAAATCCGATTTAAATTCAGAGATCGCCGATCGACCTGGCACAACCATCTCAACGCGACGGACGCCACGCCGCCCCCCCGTCCTGGCGCGCACCCTCGTGCCTCCACACGAATCCCAACACTCCCGCCTCGCGGTTTCCTGCGAGGCTCGTAGCCGTGGCAACCAAAACTGCGCGCCGCTCTCGAATGAGGGCCGTCATAACAGTGAGCTGTCAGAACTCATCCCTAGCTCGTAAACATCGCAAAAAAACAGGATCTCCGACGCTCCACCTCCCCGACCCCAAATGCACCACACGACACCAATTCCAAAGGTGAGCTGCCTCAGCGATACATCCCACACATACAATCCACAATATCTGCCATTGAATGAACTCTTCGATTCCAGTCAAACACACACTTCGACCCAAACTCTGAACCTCCAGTTCCACAAACTCAAACCTCCGTCCGACTGCCGCTCGAAAGACAAAGCAGCCCATCCTGCAACCATCTCCAAGAAACCGCTTCATATCAACAGTAGGTCGACAAGGGCACTCCGAGTGCTTTCCTGACCCGATTTATATCAATCCGCTTCCCAAACAACTCCCAAACAGATGAAAATCCGGACTCAGTTCAGGACCTCGCCTGTTCTCTCGGATAGACGCTAGGGAACCCCATGGGACAAATGTCAAGTAGACCACTTACAAAGCTTCACACCGAAACCCTCTGCTTTGCATATGTCATACAGACAAATACATTGGCCAGATACACACGTCAATTAACATCCCAATATACATTCGATTCCTCATTCATGTTACGTCTCTCATTCAAGGAAAAAGGATTTTTGGGACGGGTTGGACGGGGTGGGTTGAGGTGAAAAGGGAAGGCAGGGCGGGGGTGTTGGGGTGTTGCCTAGAGCCCCGGGACTGAGCTCAGGTCTTGGGGGGGGGGGGGGTGGGGGGTGGTTGCCTAGAGCCCCGGGACTGAGCTCAGGTCTTGGGGGGGTGGGGGGTCTTGGTCTGGCATCTGGTCCAGCGGCATCAACCGCTGATTTACTTGTTTAAACTGCTTACTTAATTGTCCTCTGGTCCTGTAGCTTCAATAACCATAGCTGCAATGCTTAAAATTTCAATATTTCAAAAACCATTCCTGTCCTTCTCACCCTGTGGCCACCTGGCCCATTTCCTGTGAGCTTATTTATTTTCTCTTGTCCACCAGATCCTGGCCTGTTTTATCTGGACCTCTGTTATACCTACTGCGCGTTTTCCTTTTCCTGGCCATGTTCCTATGGCCTTCTAAGTTAGCCACAGCCCTTCGTTCCCTGGCATGCAATGGCATACCCCATCTTGTCTCTGGGCTGTTCCTTCCTGGAAAAATCTTGGCCACCTGGCTTCAACCTATATGGCTGTCCGACCCTCATTCTTCCCCTCCTGGTGCTAACTGTAACTTTAAGCTTACTGTTAAGTCCTTACTGGTATCCTGCGCAAAATCTATTCTTAGCTTTACCCTTAATGTTTATCCTGGCTTTAACAAAGCCACGGTCCATTCTGAGGCCTAAAATGAGCCTTTACTTACAATTTCTGTTCGAGTGCAGGCAGCGCGGAGACAGGGAGACTGGACCCCGCTCGAGGGAGGAAGGTACGAATTTGGAATAATAGCCCTCTGATATAAAACAACTCTCCACCTTTAATCAAATCACGGTGCCGGCGCCGGCCTCAGGCAGCCTTCCTCCTGTCCTTCGGGCTCCGTTTCCCGTCGTCCGGTGCTGCACCCCAACTCCTGGTACCATCTGTGAAGAAGCAGCTCTTCGTTTGCAAAAGAAGTCCACAAATAGCCTGAAATGACGCAGCTTTATTAAAAACCAACTTATACAGATCCGGAAGAAGCCAGACATCTACAGCAAGAACCAGCTTCATGCCACGTCTAGCCTTCCTGGAAAACGCATTGATTCTCATTCACTTATATAGGAACACGATTATCAGAAAATCTCCGAGAGAACAAAGGAACTGGCGAGAGTTCCTCCCACCGTTATCCCTAGCCCCCACCGTTATCCGCTCTGTCATTCGGGGGAGTCAGCCCTTCTTATCATTCGGACCAGATATAGTTTCAAAAGCTCCGAGGTGACGAAAAATGTAACTCACAGAGAGAAGAGTGCATGCTTGGCCAGATAAGACCATGCTTCTTCTTCCTCTTTACATTCGGTCGCTTTAGAGGTTTCCAAATTGAATATCTGTGGCGCGATCCGGCCAACGTTCGGGAATCGGGTTTATTCGGGGAAAACTGTTCGGCCGCGGTGCCATCCGCTCGGCAAACAACATCCTTATCCGCGGACCGTAACAATATATATATAAATTATATATTATATATATATATATATATATATATATATATATATATATATATATATATATATAGTATATATATATATATATATATAATACATATATATACATATATATATATACATATATATATATACATATATATATATATATATATATATATATATATATATATATATATATACATATATATATATATATATACATATATATATATATATATATATACATATATATATATATATATATATATATATATATATATATATATATATATACATACAGTCATCCCTCGCTATATCGCGGTTCACTTTTCGCGGCTTCGGTACATCGCGGGTTTTTCTCGCTAGTATATGTAAAATTATATCGCGGATTTTTCGCTATATCGCGGGATTTTGCGGTATAAATGTATTTTTATATACTATTATTTTTAATATTTTTGTGGTAAAATAAGCATTTTCTAGCCTAAAAAAATTAAAAAACGTAAAAAAATAAGAAAAAATACAGTATTTAAAACATATTACAAGAAATAAAATACTGTACATAGTGTACAGTAGAAGAGTAGACAAAGAGACAAAGAGTCGTGCGTATGGAAAACGCAGATGCGGCAGCTTCCACTTGCGCTAGTTACCCACGTAATGGGTAACTGTAATGCTCTTTCTGGCTGTGCAGTACATTCATCATCGTCATCACCTTCATCGTCATCAGTACTGCACAGCTAATTCATCATCATCCTCATCACGCAAGTTGTAGTATTGAAGAGCCGGGGGCTCATTTTTTTTTTTTTTTTTTTTTTTTGTATACAAGATTGAGGCTCGTGAAAGAGCGAACATTAATCACACAGAAAGACAAACAGACACATAAAACAAATAACATCGGGAGCGGTAGACAAGATGGGGAGAGAGGGGGAAGGACACAAACACAACATTTGAGAGCAGGGACCGAGAGACATCGAGAGATCTGTGGGAGGGAGAGGGCTTTGGGGGGGAGGCATGTGAAGGGGGGGAGGCATGTGAAGGGGGGGGGGGGGGTGGGAGAGGTATAAACATATGGACACTGCCAGGATTTCCAGGAAAGAAGTTGGAATTTCAAACAAGGTGGATCTGGGGTGAATTAGTGGGGGTAGAAAAGATCAAGGTTATGGATGGGGGAAGATAAGAGATGGTGGTGAACAGCTGTTTTAAAGACCTGGAGGGAGGAGAGGGATTGAAGGGAGTGTGGGAGTTTGTTCCACAGGCGGGAGAAAAGAGGAATGAAAGAGTGAAGGTGAGCAGAGAGCCGAGATTTCGGAAGTTTAACCATCAGAGGGTTGCTGGCAGATCTTGTGCGACCTGTAGGAATATTTGGGGGACAGAGCACAGAGAGAGCTGGGGGAGCAAGGCCGGAGAGGAGTCGGTAGAAGACAGAAAGGCTCTTACTTGATACGGACGAAATGACGGGCAAGACACAAACTCGTCCGAGAAGATATTTATTCTCAAAACCAACTCGGGAACACTGAAAAGCCCGTTTATCGGGCTGAATTATAAAGCACAACCAGAAACCGAAAGCCACGCCTCTCAAGCGTGGCGTGCTTGGTGGTCACGTGATCAACAGGTGTAGCTGATTATACCCGCACGCGCGGCACGCTTTGGCGGTCACGTGACCAGCCACTCTGGCGCCGGGGATCCCCGCCGGTGACGTCACCGGCTGGAGCAAGGAGATTCTAATGCTGGTCTTGCTTGGGGAACCCATGGGTCGCTACAGTATTTCAATGGTGAGTACCCATTAGAATTTTATATGTTGTTAAAATTACGTATGTTTAAGAGTGTAAAAAGTGTTTAAGAGTATAGGAAGTGTTTATAAGAGTATGGGAAAGGTTAATAAGAGTGTGGGGAGGGTCATAAAGCTTTAAAATATATATAAATAATAAAATAAAAATATGGTCGCTACTTCGCGGATTTTCGTCTATCGCGGGGGGTTCTGGAACGTAACCCCCGCGATAAACGAGGGATCACTGTATATATATTGTTGTGGATATGAGAATTGTGTTTTTTTTATTGTGTAGTACATTGTAAAATATCACCCTCCTTCCTCCAGTTGTGTATAAAGGTCAAAGTGCGTCCCGTAATTAGGTCATAAACAATCACGTTAGCCAATAATAGATTTCCTCCTTGTTGGTAGTTTATTTCCTTATTCTATGTAGGTTAAGGCTGTGTCTTCCATTAATTGACACTCCATTGCACCAAATTCAAATAGATAGATCCCCTGTCATTCCCATTCCCAAAGCCTCTACTGCCAACTGCATTTGCCGCCATTACGGCGTGGTCAGCTCGGGGAAGAAGGGCGTGCCCGCCCATCGTCATCAAGGGTGGAGCCAGAGAGCCCGTGCCCACCAATCAGGGCCAAGGCGAGCTCACCGATGGGCGTGTCCTGGAGGCCGGCGGCTTGATCGCCCGAGGCGTTATATAAGCGCGCGCGGAAGCCTTTGAGAGAAGAGTCCAGACGAGCTTGGTAAAGGCAGATGAGTTCTAAGTTCTAAGAGTTGCGCCAGAGACGGCAGATGATCCCAGACGAGCCCTCGGAGAAAGAAGGGAGACGCGTCCTGAGGTGAGCCAGAGAGGCAGTTTTGGCTCCACCAGTAGTTTTGGCTCCACCAGTAGTTTTGGCTCCACCAGTAGTTTTGGCTCCACCAGCAGTTTTGGCTCCACCAGCAGTTTTGGCTCCACCAGTAGTTTTGGCTCCACCAGTAGTTTTGGCTCCACCAGCAGTTTTGGCTCCACCAGCAGTTTGGCTCCACCAGCAGTTTGGCTCCACCAGCAGTTTGGCTCCACCAGCAGTTTTGGCTCCACCAGCAGCTTTGGCTCCACAAGCAGCGTTGACTCCACCAGGCAGCTTCGACCCGTTACCCCGCGGGAACCAGATTGCGGTGGCATCGGTGGTCGTCGAGGTCCAGCCCGACGTCCCGTGCGGGATCAAGCCCGAACCATCTGCCCCAGCTGAACCTTCCCATTCCTCCTTCCAGTCATTCCTGCCTCCATTCCCCAGTCGTGTAAGTGTGATCGTAGTCTGTCTTTTGTCTTGTCCTTGGGTTTCTAAGTAAGACTGTAATAGGTAAGCTAAGTTTCACTGTGTCCTTCTGGTCCGTCCCTCTTTCTGTCTTTATTTTATTATCCTTCCTTCTCCTTGGTTTCTTTTGGTTGTAAATAGTAATAAATCCTATTCGTATTTCCTACCTCTTGTCTTGTTCTTCTTCACATCCGTCGTCTTTGTCTTTTCCAAATTGAATACCTGTGGCACGATTTGGCCAACGTTTCAGGATCGGGTTAGTCTTGTTAACGGTTCGGGCCGCGGCTGCCATCCGCTCAGCAAATTACCATCTTATCCGCGGTCGCGAACGAAGCGGCTCACCGGCCTTTCCGGAGGCCGCGGTGCAGCTTCAGGGACCACGTCGGTCAGTGACAAGCGAGCGGACTAATCCCCCCTCAAAGGGGAACCATAGGCCGACGTTGGGTTCCGTAACAATATATATATATATATATATATATATATATATATATATATATATATATATATATATATATATATATATATATATACTAGCTTGGCTCGGCTCGCTGTGCTCGCCTCACCAAGCGTCGTGACTGATGAACGGGCTTATTTCAGCTGAGGATAATGACTGTACCTGAGTTGCTGTGTTGTCATGATTTACACCAATCATAATACAAACAATTATTTTGCACAAATGTATTTGTTGTGTTTGTGATATTACATTTTTATAGGCAATTTAGGTTGAAGATTCAGGTTGAATGTTTTTTTTTTTTCAAGAAAGAACCCCTCAGCACATACAAAGGGGAGGGGTAGGTGCAGACTGGAAGTTTGGGACGATTACACCTCACCACCAAGTAATTCAAAACACCTCACAGCCATAAAACACATAATAAAACACCTCACCACCACGAAATTGAAAACACCTCACAGCCATAAAACACGTAATAAAAACACCTCACAGCCATAAAACACGAAATAAAAACACCTCACAGCCATAAAACACGCAATAAAAACACCTCACCACCATTAAATTGAAAACACATCACAGCCACAAAACACGTAATAAAAACACCTCACAACCATAAAACACGTAATAAAAACACCTCACAGCCATAAAACACGAAATAAAAACGCCTCACAGCCATAAAACACGAAATAAAAACATCTCACAGCCATGAAACACGAAATAAAAACACCTCACAGCCATAAAACACGAAATAAAAACACCTCACAGCCATTAAACACGAAGTAAAAAAGCCTCACAGCCATAAAACACGAAATAAAAACACCTCACAGCCATGAAACACGAAATAAAAACACCTCACAGCCATAAAACACGAAATAAAAACACCTCACAGCCATGAAACACGAAATAAAAACACCTCACAGCCATAAAACACGAAATAAAAACGCCTCACAGCCATAAAACACGAAATAAAAACACCTCACAGCCATGAAACACGAAATAAAAACACCTCACAGCCATAAAACACGAAATAAAAACACCTCACAGCCATAAAACACGAAATAAAAACACCTCACAGCCATAAAACACGTAATAAAAACACCTCACAGCCATAAAACACGTAATAAAAACACCTCACAGCCATAAAACACGTAATAAAAACACCTCACAGCCATAAAACACGTAATAAAAACACCTCACAGCCATAAAACACGTAATAAAAACACCTCACAGCCATAAAACACGTAATGAAAACACCTCACAGCCATAAAACACGTAATGAAAACACCTCACAGCCATAAAACACGTAATAAAAACACCTCACAGCCATAAAACACGTAATAAAAACACCTCACAGCCATAAAACACGTAATAAAAACACCTCACAGCCATAAAACACGAAATAAAAACACCTCACAGCCATAAAACACGTAATGAAAACACCTCACAGCCATAAAACACGTAATAAAAACACCTCACAGCCATAAAACACGTAATAAAAACACCTCACAGCCATAAAACACGTAATAAAAACACCTCACAGCCATAAAACACGTAATAAAAACACCTCACAGCCATAAAACACGAAATAAAAACACCTCACAGCCATAAAACACGTAATGAAAACACCTCACAGCCATAAAACACGAAATAAAAACACCTCACAGCCATAAAACACGAAATAAAAACACCTCACAGCCATAAAACACGAAATAAAAACACCTCACAGCCATAAAACACGTAATAAAAACACCTCACAGCCATAAAACACGTAATAAAAACACCTCACAGCCATAAAACACATAATGAAAACACCTCACAGCCATAAAACACGAAATAAAAACACCTCACAGCCATAAAACACGAAATAAAAACACCTCACAGCCATAAAACACTGAATAAAAACACCTCACAGCCATAAAACACGAAATAAAAACACCTCACAGCCATAAAACACGAAATAAAAACACCTCACAGCCATAAAACACTGAATAAAAACACCTCACAGCCATAAAACAGGAAATAAAAACACCTCACAGCCATAAAACAGGAAATTAAAAACACCTCACAGCCATAAAACACGTAATAAAAACACCTCAAAGCCACAAAATTAAAAACACCTCACAGCCATAAAACACGTAATAAAAACACCTCACCACCACAAAATTAAAAACACCTCACAGCCATAAAACACGTAATAAAAACACCTCACAGCCACGAAATTAAAAACACCTCCCAGCCATAAAACACGTAATAAAAACACCTCACAGCCACGAAATTAAAAACACCTCACAGCCATAAAACACGTAATAAAAACACCTCACAGCCACGAAATTAAAAACACCTCACCACCACGAAATTGAAAACACCTCACCACCACGAAATTGAAAACACCTCACCACCATGAAATTGAAAACACCTCACAGCCATAAAACACGAAATAAAAACACCTCACAGCCATAAAACACGAAATAAAAACACCTCACAGCCATAAAACACGAAATAAAAACACCTCACAGCCATAAAACACTGAATAAAAACACCTCACAGGCATAAAACACGAAATAAAAACACCTCACAGCCATAAAACACTGAATAAAAACACCTCACAGCCATAAAACACGAAATAAAAACACCTCACAGCCATAAAACACGAAATAAAAACACCTCACAGCCATAAAACACGAAATAAAAACACCTCACAGCCATAAAACACGAAATAAAAACACCTCACAGCCATAAAACACGAAATAAAAACACCTCACAGCCATAAAACACTGAATAAAAACACCTCACAGCCATAAAACACGAAATAAAAACACCTCACAGCCATAAAACACGAAATAAAAACACCTCACAGCCATAAAACACGAAATAAAAACACCTCACAGCCATAAAACACGAATTAAAAACACCTCACAGCCATAAAACAGGAAATTAAAAACACCTCACAGCCATAAAACACGTAATAAAAACACC
Source organism: Myxine glutinosa (assembly GCF_964187855.1). Classification (NCBI taxonomy): domain Eukaryota; kingdom Metazoa; phylum Chordata; class Myxini; order Myxiniformes; family Myxinidae; genus Myxine; species Myxine glutinosa. Next base: position 819,612 of record NC_136267.1, on the reverse strand, counting down.
TCAAAGCCACAAAATTAAAAACACCTCACAGCCATAAAACACGTAATAAAAACACCTCACCACCACAAAATTAAAAACACCTCACAGCCATAAAACACATAATAAAAACACCTCACAGCCACGAAATTAAAAACACCTCCCAGCCATAAAACACGTAATAAAAACACCTCACAGCCACGAAATTAAAAACACCTCACCACCAAGAAATTCAAAACACCTCAAGACCACATAATTCAAAACACCTCATCACCACATAATTAAAAACACCTCACCAACACGTAATTATAAATACCTCACCACCACATAATTATAAATACCTCACCACCACGTAATTAAAAATACCTCACCACCACGTAATTATAAATACCTCACCACCAATTAATTCAAAACACCTCACCACCATGTGATTTAAAAACACCTCACCACCATGTGATTTAAAAACACCTCACCACCATGTGATTTAAAAACACCTCACCACCAATTAATTCAAAACACCTCACCACCATGTGATTTAAAAACACCTCACCACCTTGTGATTTAAAAACACCTCACCACCATGTGATTTAAAAACACCTCACCACCACGTCATTTAAAAACACCTCACCACCACATGATTCAAAATACCTCACCACCACGTGATTCAAAACCACCACAACGTTATTAAAAACACTTCACAACCACGGAAACAAAAGTTTGAGGGAGTCGTTAAGTGACAACACAGACACTGCCCAGATGTGTAGATATGTAGACAAATGACTGGACCCGAGTTGCCGTTTTGTCATGATTTAAACCAATCATAATTCAAACAATAATTCAAAATATTCAATATTCAAATGTATTTGTAATATACGTGATATCACATTTTATAAACAATTGAAGTTGAAAAAAAAAATTCCCCCCCCCCCCCAAAAAAAAAAATTCGAAACTTTTTCAAAAAAATACCCTTAGGGCATACCGACGGGAGGGATATGTGCATAACAGAAGTTTGGTACGATTTCACAGAAGTTTGAGAAAGTAGTTCAGTGACGACACTGTACAGATATATATACAGTATATACACACAGACTTGGCATTTAATATGGAATATTTTTTTTGTGGGGGTGAACTTACTTTTCAAGATGACTGAGAACCAAAAGTTCATTGGAATTATGTTGAAATTATTCTAGATTTTGTTAATGTGACCTTTAAAAGAAACAAAAACCACATTTGACATTTCGAAGCAAATAAATTGATCCTTGATCCACGTTGAGGCATGCTGTTCACGAGATTTGCCAGGGTTTGGACAGGAATCGCTTGCCATGCAGTGACAATAGTCTGCTGCAATTCACGCACAGAGGCAGGCTGCTGGTCCAAGTTCTCGATTTGACGCGTTAATTCTGCCCACAATTTCTCTATCGGATTCATATCCGGGGACATGGCAAGCCACTCCATATGCTCGACACCACGGTCAGCAAGAAAGTGTTGGATCATGCGAGCACGATGAGGCCGTGCATTGTCATCTTGGAAGACAAAGTTTCCTCGAAAGGCTGCATGAGCAAATGGAAGCAATGTTTCTTCCAGAATGGCCCTGTGCTTGAACTGGTTCAGGTTTCCATTCAGAACAACCAGGTCAGTTTTGCCCCCTGCATGAAAAGCAGCCCAAACGGTCACCCCACCACATCCAGCTTGGACTCTTGGCACGATACAATCTTCTTTGTAGGCTTCATGCACTTGTCTGCGCACTCGGACGTGGCCATCTTGACGATAGACCAGAAATCTAGACTCGTCACTGAAGATCACGTGATTCCAGTGTCCTGGCTGCCATTGACGGTGCTCTCTGGCCCACTGCAATCGGCGCTGGCGGTGTTGTCTGGTCAGACGTGGCTTTCTCAGGGGACGCCTGGCACGTTAGCCTGCTTGAACCAGTCGTTGGTCGACTAGCCTTCTGGATACAGGCACATTTGTCAGTTGCTGCCACTCAGCCCTAAGCTGACTTGGTATGGCCATTGCGGACTAACCGGTGCAGCTGGTGATCATCCCTCATTGTGGTTCTGCGGGGACGTCCTGGCCTCGGTATTGGAGTAGGGACATCCCTCTGAGCATTTCGTTTCAGGATCTTTGACACCTGACCTTGAGTGATGCCATACTGCCAAGCAATAGCACGCTGTTTCATGCCGGAATTTCGTAAAGCCACCACTAAATGACAAACAGCATTGTCGAGTTGACGGACAATCTCCAAGGGAAGCGGCAATAACTTTTGTAGACGTGCAGCAGTTGTTTTCCACTAATACAGAACGCAACAACCCTTATATACCCGATTGTGAAGCCAATCGTCAAAAGTACCTGTCCGTACATTTTGTCACGCCACCTGTGATATAATCCTGTTATTGACTTCTTGCTGCGACAGACAATCAGTGACATGGTTCTTTTAACAAAGAAATCACCGAAGCGTAAAAGAAACTCACCAGATTGATATACCGAGTTCAGAAATTAAACCCACGTCAATAAAAAAAAAAAAATTCCATATTAAATGCCAAGTCTGTATATATATATATATATATATATATATATATATATATATATATATATATATATATATATATATATATATACATACACACATATATATATATATATATATATATATATATATATATATATATATATATACATATGTGTGTATGTATATATATATGGCTAACCCCCGCTCTTGCAGGGAAAATGGCCTTAAAATGCCTGTTGTTGTTTGTTGTGTGTATATATATATATATATATATATATATATATATATATATATATATATATATATATATATATATATATATATATATAAATAAATAAATATATCAGTAAGTAAGTGCACCCCATGTAAAGTTTTGACTTTTTCAACATATTTCAACATACAGCTATTTGATCTTCATTTCAACAATATTGATACATAAAGGTTATATCACCTTTAGACATCACCTTTAGAGGCCATTTTTCCCCGCAAGCGGGGGTTGGCCTTTTTCGGGGACCGTGGTTGTTGTTGTTTTTTGGTCCCCTTTTTGAAGCAATGTTTTACGGCCGGATGCCCTTCCTGCCGCCAACCCTTTTTGTCACCTTTTTACAACAATGACAGGCTGAGTCAACCCCCCTGGCGTTAATTCAGCGATCGACCGGGATTCGAACCGAGGATCCTAGGATCCTAAGCCGGCACCCTAGCCGCTAGCCCAACACCAGGCTCCAGACATGTATGTCCCACCAGACAGATATATATATATAATATAACAAATTTCATGAAGCATTTACATTTGGTAGTCCATTGTATAATTTAAATAAACATAAATGCAAATTTCACATGTGGATCAAGGAAGTACACCCCTACATTTATCACTACTTCAAATACCTAAAATTAGAATCAGGTGCACCAGCTCAGGTATAAATGATTACAACATTGATGGAGAGGATCTTGGAGGAACCTGTCTTATTTAAACCTCGGACATTTAGTTTGGTTTGCTCTTTGTTGTTGAATTGTGCGGCGTCACCATGCCTAGATCAAAAGAGCTCTGTGAGGCCTTCAGAAAGAAGGTTATAGATGCCTACGAGTCTGGGAAGGGATTTAAAAAGATCTCCAAACAATTTGAAATCAATCATTCGACTGTCCGTAAGATCATCTACAAGTGGAGGAGATTCCAAACAACTGCCAACTTGTTCAGGCCAGGCCGCCCCAGCAAGTTCAGCCCGATAGCGGACCGCAAGATGCTGAAAGAAGTCTCTAAGAACCCCAGAATGTCATCACGGGACCTCCAGGTAGCTCTTGCCACTATTGATGTCAAAGTGCACGAGTCTACTATTAGAAAGAGGCTGCACAAATTTGATCTACATGGGACGTGTGCCAGGAGGAAGCCTTTGCTGTCCAGAAAGAACATCAGGGCAAGACTAAGGTTTGCCAATGAACACCTCGGCAAAGAACAGCACTTCTGGAACAATGTGCTTTGGACAGATGAGTCAAAGGTAGAGCTATTTGGCCACAGTACCAGAAGATATGTTTGGCGAAAACCAAAGACAGCATTTGACCACAAGAACCTGATACCAACTGTAAAGCATGGTGGTGGAAATATTATGGTTTGGGGCAGCTTTCTGTATCAGGGCCTGGGCAGCTCACCATCATAGAATCCACTATGAATTTTTCATTGTACCAGAGGGTGCTTGAGGATAATGTGAGGCCATATGTCGGAAAGTTGAAGCTCAACCGAAGGTGGACCTTGCAACATGACAATGACCCTAAACATACCAGTAAATCCACCAAGGAATGGCTGAAATGAAAGAAATGGAGGGTTCTCGAATGGCCAAGTCAAAGCCCGGATCTAAATCCCATCGAGATTCGGGATTTGAAACGAGCTGTGCATGCAAGAAACCCTTCAAACATCGCACAGCTGAAAGAATTCTGCATGGAGGAGTGGGCAAAAATTTCTCCCAGTCGATGTCAGAGACTGGTAGACAGTTATAAGAAACGCCTACTTGAGGTTGTTTCTGCCAAAGGGGGCAATCCCACCTATAAGAGCCAAGGGTGTACTTACTTTTTCCACATGCGAAATTTGCATTTATGTTTATTTAAATTATACAATGGACTACAAAATGTAAATGTTTCATGATATTTGTTATATTATATCACCTTTATCTATCAATATTGTTGAAATGAAGATCAAATAGCTGTATGTTGGAATATGTTGAAAAACTCAAAACTTTACATGGAGTGTACCTACTTTTTCACGTGACTGTATATATATATATATATATATATATATATATATATATATATATATATATATATATATATATATATATGTATATATGTATAAAACCGAAAAACACGGTCCTTGAAGCCGTACGTCCGTCTGTCCGGGAAGCAGTGAAGCTGTGTGATTATATGTCTATTAATTATGTACTGTTTGAACGCCGGTTGCATCCTGTCTATTAATTTTATACGTCTATTAATTATATACTATTGGAATATACCTTTCAACTCTTTAAGTTCCCCAAGACCCAAAATACCCTGCAGACACCAAAAGGACCAAAATAACCTGAAGACCCAGCAATACTCAAAAGATCCCAAAGACCCAAACAGACCCTTAAAACCCCAGAACACCTAAAATACCCAAAAGACCCCGATGACCCTTAAAGATCCAAAATACCCAAAAGACCCCAAAGACCTAAACTATGCTGAAGACCCTTAACGACCCTTAAAGATCCAAAATACCACAAAGATGCAAAAGTCCCAAAGGACCCTGAAGAATTGTAAGATCTATAAGACCCTTTAGACTCCAAGATCCTGAAGACTCACGTAACCCTCAAGACCACTTTTACCTTTAAGACCCTTTCAATACTTTAGACACCTTTAGATCCCTTCACCCTTCCAATCTTTTACACCCCTTAAGTACCTTCGACCTTAACACAATTTAAACCACTTACATCCTTCAGACCGATTAGACAGCTTGGATCCTTGACCATTTCGAGCTTTGCACCACTTTGACCTTTTTATTACAAATAAATTACAAATAACATCATCAATATTACAAATAAATTTGTACAAGAGAAATGTTTGTATTATGATTGGTGTAAATCATGACAACACAACAACTCAAATTCAGTCACGTGAGAGTCACGGGTCCAAACCGGATAGGTGTCTTTTAAGAGACAGCATCTCCTTACTGGATGGCCGTTGGCTCCCTACGGGAGCTCATAAGATTTTCTATGTCTATTCACTCTCATACCACCTGTTCCTCCCTTTCCGACCCTCTTCTTGCAAGTGACTGTTTCTTCTCTGCTCTCTCTTCTTTTCCTGTTTGTTCATTCCCTTGCTTGCTGTATCTTCCCGTGTCCACACTCGGTATAATGCCTGCTTTCCCTCTGACACCTCGCTCTTCCTTGATTTTGCACGCAATTTTTTTTACGGATACTAACAAGATATCCCCTATTCCCATTCCTTATCTTTTATTTTCTCACCGAGTCTAATCTCCAGTTTAATTGCCTTATTTTTAATTTTACACGTTTACCCTATTTTGCCACCTTTCATGTATGCTCGCCTGTCCTTTGTCGACTAATCCCCTCTGTTTATATTTTCATGTGTGTATGTCCCTACTTGCCTTGCCTATGTATTCCTTGCCCAAATCTCCATCCCTAGTTTGAAAGCTCCCTCTCCAACCCACCGTTGATATGTCTGCCTCTCACCCTCCATCATCTGCTTTTCCCATGAGCCTCAATTTCGGTATGAAAAATAGGGAAGTTATAGGGGCGATATGGTCATGGTGATCGGCCATCATTTTGATGCACAGGAAGGGATAGCTCAATTGGATAGACCTAGGAAGGCAGTTTCACTGGCAGGAGAAAACTAAGCCAGATGGAATGCAGTTTACCTTCCCTCATCCACACCTGCGAAGTCAAAATGCCAACCTAGTTTGTGCATTTCATCTGCAGTTGAACATTTGCACACTACTCTGTGAGGCTTTGCCAATTAGCTGTTGAAAATATTGTGTGAATGTTGATGGCGTGAGCCTGAAGGTACATTGTTGAACATGTGTTACCATGAACTACATTGAGTGTGCAGTTGAGTTGAATATGGGGAAAGCAAACTTCACAATGTCCTCTTTCATTTTACATTCTTATGGGACAAGGTTGTTATTTTCTTTATTTTGAGGTACTCATGGTTGTAAGATGTAAATTCTAAACGAGCTGTATTCTTTGTGCATTTATCTACCCTCACCCCCACTCCAATCCCCGCTTGTTCCAGGGAGGTTTATTTGACGATGAGCCGACCGTAAATGCTGGAGTGGCCGTGGTGGAGACATTGCAGGGTAAGTTTGCTTCAGAGCAGATTGGTTCAATAGGTGACCATAACGAAACTTCATGAGGCCGATCTCACTAAAATGTTACATTTATACATTGTACTTATACTTACACTTTACATTAACATACTTTCCATACTTGACACTTACATATACATAATTTAAACTTACATAAAATGTTACTTACACTTACACTTCACTCCTGAACTCCATTTACATTTCGCTGTCTGACAACATGGACCAACTTCTATCCACCCATCCCAACTCTCTCTCTTCCTCATATGTGGTGACTTCAACTGTCATCATGCCAACTGGCTGGGTGTGGGTACCTCTCTCACCAGCCATTGCATCTCAGCAAATGACTCCTGCGACTCATTTGGACTGACACAATCTGTCAATTTCCCGACCCAGATCTCAGTCAACGGAGCATTTTCTCTTCGAGACTTGGTGATGACAAACTTCCCTACAAATGTCTGCTGCTCGTCTTCTGCTCCAATCGGTTTTTCTAACAATTTCCTTGTTAAAGTGGACATCTCTCTGGCCATTCTCAGAGAGCCTCCTCAGCGTCGACGAGTCTGGCATTTCACACAGGCCGACTGGCATGGTCTCCAAGCAGCCATCAATCATCTAGACTGGTCTCCCATCTCCACTGCCTCTGACATCAACTCTTCCTGGGAATTCTTCCAAAGCAAACTGCTCTCTCCCATGCACAGATTTATCCCATCTCGTCTTCAGTTGTCATACCCTTCCTCATGCCCGCCCATGGTACATTGAATCTTGTCGTGTAGCAGTTGGCCTGAAACAACTTGCCTTTGCCTCTTGGAAGGCTAATCCAACTGAAGGCAATCTCAGTTCCTTCCACAAAGCTCAGAACAAGTGTGTGTCTACCCTCAGGAGAGCTAGGGAGCACTATCTCTCTACTCTCAAGACTGAACTCTCAACCCTGTCTCCTTCCTCCAAATGCTGGTGGCATCTGGCCAAATCTGTTTCTGGTGTTTGTTCCCCCTCCATCCCCTCCCTTACCTCAAATGGCTACACAGTTGACACTGCACGTGACAAAGCCGAATGCCTCAACTCTGTGTTTGCCTCAAAATCTTGTGTCCCAAACCCATCGCTCTCTGTACTCACCTTACCCAGTCGAACCCAGCTGCTCCTGGACTCCGCTTTCCTTCTCTCCTGGCAAGGTGGAGAAGTTTCTGTCAAACCTCGACTCTGATTCTGCAAATGGACCAGACGGTATCAGCCCACGGGTCCTAAAATCCTGCTCTGCCGCTCTATCTCACCCTCTCTCAATTCTCTTCACCCTCTCTTTTGCTCAAGGGTCACCTGCCATCAGTTTGGAAATCAGCAAACATTACTGCTTTACACAAAAAATGTGCAAAAACAGATTCTTCCAACTACAGACCAATCAGCCTGCTCCCAATTATCAGCAGTCATGGAATCCATCATTGTTTCGGATATCAAATCCTTCCTCTTCTCCAATGGCTTGATCTCTGATCATCAATTTGGCTTCAGACGAGATCACTCCACTCTGGACATGTTGCTTCTGCTGTCTCAACAATGGATGAATGAATGAATGAATGATCGTTTTAAGGCCATTTTTTCCCCGCTATAGCGGGGGTTGGCCTTGTGGGCCCCATGACAATCATGGTTCCCTGTTTGAGGCAATGTTTTTATGGCCGGATGCCCTTCCTGACGCCAACCCTTCATCGCCTCCTACGATGCGCAGGGATACGGTGTACCTATTCTAAATCGGGGTACACACCGGGATCATTCTTCCCAGCAAGGTGGTACTCAATTTGCCGACCTCGGCAGGATGGCAGGATGGCAGGATGAGTCAACCCCCCTGGTGTTAATTCAGCGTTCGGCCGGGATTCAAACTCTGGATCCTCGGATCCCAAGCCAGCACCCTAACCGCTAAGCCAACACCAGGCATGTCTCAACAATGGATATAAAATATAAAAATAACCACCTTTAGAGGCCATTTTTCCCCGCAAAGCGGGGGTTGGCCTTTTTCGGGAACCGTGGTTGTTGTTGTTTTTTGGTCCCCTTTTTGAAGCAATGTTTTTTTTTTACGGCCGGATGCCCTTCCTGACGCCAACCCTTTTTGCCGCCTTTAACGACAAACAGGGAATTACCAGTGAACTGGTACTCAATTAGCCGACCTCGGAAGGATGACAGGCTGAGTCAACCCCCCTGGCGTTAATTCAGCGATCGACCGGGATTCGAACCCAGGATCCTAGGATCATAGGCCGGCACCCGAGCCGCTAGCCCAACACCAGGGTTTCAACAATGGATGAAGGCCGGCACCCTAGCCGCTAGCCCAACACCAGGGTTCTCAACAATGGATGAAGGTCCTAAATGCCAAACAGGAAATCTGAGCTGTCTCCCTTGACATATCACGTGCCTTCGATACGGTCTGGCACCCCGCCCTGCTCACCAAACTCTCCTCCGATGGTATCCATGGAAATCTCCATGCATGGCTTGCGGACTTCCTCTCTGGTTGCAGTCAACGTGTGGCCCTGAATGGATTTCTCTCATCTCCCCTTCCTGTTCAGATTGGAGTTCCTCAAGGCAGTGTTCTCGGCCCTGTGCTTTTTCTGTTCTTCATCAATGATCTCTCTTACTCTCTGGAAAATCCTCTCTGTTCCCCCCTCTGGGCTGGTGCTCCTGCCTCACACCTTGCTCGGCTTCACGCTGTTGAGGCCAAAGCTTTCAGAATCATTGGAATCTCCTGCGATGTAGTCAACTCCGAGGGCCTTTCACTCACTCACCGCAGGCAGGTTGGTGGTCTTTCTGTCTTCTACCGACTCCTCTCCGGCCTTGCTCCCCCAGCTCTCTCTGTGCTCTGTCCCCCCAATATTCCTTCAGGTCGCACAAGATCTGCCTGCAACCCTCTTATGGTTAAACTGCCAAAGTCTAGGCTCTCTGCTCACCTTCACTCTTTCATTCCCCTTTTCTCCCGCCTCTGGAACAAACTCCCCCACTCCCTTCAATCCCACTCCCCCCTCCAGGTCTTTAAAACAGCTGTTCACCACCATCTCTTATCTTCCCCCATCGAAAACCTTGATCTTTTCTACCCCCGGTAATTCACCCCAGAGTCCTTGCAGTGTTCATATGTTTTAATCCTCTCCCACCTCCCCCCAAGTCCTCCCGATGTCCCTGCTCTCAAATGTTGTGTTTGTGTCCTTCCCCTTCTTCCCCCTCTCTTTTGTGTCCTCCCCCCTCTCTCCCCATCTTGTCTGCCGCTCCCCTTGTTTTTTGTGTTTTGTGTGTCGGTTTGTCTTTTTGTGTGATTAATGTTTGCTCTTTCACGAGCCTCGATCTTGTATACAAAAAAAAACAAAAAAAAACAAAAATAAAAATCTCTTTGCTGATGTTTCCACTCTGTGCTGCTCCATACCTCATCCCTCAGATCGACAGTCTGCAGCCTCCTCGCTCTCTGCAGACCTGGACAAAATCACAGAATGGTCAAATAAGTGGAACATGTCTTTCAATCCTGACAAATCACTCACTCTTACCATGTCTCTCCGAAAACACCGCCTGGACAACCCTCCCATCTACTTTCTCAACAATCCTCTCCAAGAAGTTCTGTCGCTCAAGCTTTTGGGTCTCACTATCTGCCATGATCTATCCTGGGGAAACCAAATTTCCAAGCTGGCCTCCAAAGCCAGTCGCTGACTGGGCATCCTCCATTGTGCGAAGTCCTTCCTTGGCACACCTGAGCTCCTCACCACATACAAAGGCCTTCATCCGCAGCTCAATGGAATACTGCTCTCCCCTCTGGGCTGGTGCTCCTGCCTCACACCTAGCTCGTCTTCATGCTGTTGAAACCAAAGCTTTCAGAATCATTGGAATATCCCGCTATGAAGCTGACTGTAAGGGCCTTTCACTCACTTACTGCAGACAGGTAGGTGGTCTTTCTGTCTTCTACCGACTCCTATCCGGCCTCGCTCCCCATTATCTGTGCTCTGTCCCCCAAATATTCCTACAGGTCGCACAAGATCTGCCAGCAACCCTCTTCTGGTGAAATTGCCAAAATCAAGACTCTCTGCTCACCTTCACTCTTTCATTCCTCTTTACTCCTGCCTCTGGAACAAACTCCCCCACTCCTCCCTCCAGGTCTTTAAAACAGCTGTTCACCACCATCTGTTATCTCCCCCCATCCAAATCCTTGATCTTTTCTACCCCTGTTAATTCACCCCAGATCCACTTTTTTGAAATACCAGCTTCTTTCGTGGAAGTCCTAGCAGTGTTCACGTGTTTTATACCTCTCCCACCACCCCCCCCCCCTCTCCACCCCGCCTTCCCATGCCTCCTCCCCCCAAGCCCTCTCCCTCCTACAGATCTCCCGATGTCCTTGTTCTCTGCTGTTGTACTTTTGTGCTTCCCTGTCTCTCCCCATCTTGTCTCCCGCTCCCTTTTTTGTATGTTTTGTGTCGGTTTTTTTTTTAGTGATTAATGTTAGCTCTTACACATGCCTCGATGTTGTGTACAAAAAAAAAAAAAAAAACCCGACACAATCTTTTAGTGTGTACCTGGTGCTAAACATTTCACACTTTGTGAATTTTGGTACTGCACTCATCCATTGGTTCATTTGTTTAATCTTGCTATTCTGTTTAACGGAAAGGTTGCTCGACTTTTTAATTATCATTTTTTGTATACATAGTCGAGGTTCGTGGAAGAGCAAGGAGGACACTGAACGGATCAGGACACAACATAAAGGGAACAGCAGGAGACAGGGGAAACGCTAATACCAGGGCAGAGGGAGAAAGAGAAGGTAGATGGAGACGGACAAACAAGGGATGCATGTAATTATTAGGGCTAGTGGAGAACGCAAGAGGTGGACAAGATGGATACATAAGAAATATGTTGAGAGGGTTGGGGGTGGTTTAACATGTGTATGAAAGATAATCGTTTTGGATGTACCTGAGATGGTGGTGAACAGCTGTTTTGAAGACCCAGGGGAATGAATTGGATCGAAGAGAGTGTGGATTGTGGTTCCACAGGAGGAAAAAGAGAGGAATAAATGAGTGGATGTGAGCAGTGATTCTGGATTTAGGCAGTTTCATTAGGAGGGGGTTTGCCGGTGGACCCCGTGCGTCCAGCGGATACTTGGGGTCGGGGAGAGCAGAGGGCGCAAGACCAGAAATGAGGCGGAAGAAGACAGAGAAACCAGTGACCTGTCGGCAATGGCGAAGTGATAGACCCATAGATTCAGCTTCATTGCGTATGATTTCAATGATCTTGAAGGTCTTTGTTTCCATGGCGGTGTTAAGCTGAGCAAGATGTGAGACAGGGGAGCCAACACAGAGGGGAGAGCAGTACTCCATCAAGCTGCAGATCAAAGCCTTGTAGGTGCATAGGAGCTCAGGTGTGTCATTAACTTGTGATCCATTTGTCCATTGGACCCGAGCTGACTGTTCTAAATGAGAAATCTAACATGCGTGCAGCATGTGTTGAAATGAGGGGCGAAACATTTGCTGCCATCCTCACCTAGGAATGCCAGCACAGCGAGGAACCGGCACAGATGCGGGGCTGCGACGTAAGGGTCATTCGGGCACTTCGGATGATCGGGGGAGATCTGCAAATACTCCATCGTTGTTTGATGAAGATGACGATGATTTATTTGCAATCATGACATCTGGCAGCAAGGTTGGAGTTGGTCAAGGTAAGTGAATGAAACAGCATGGCGTCGAAACGCTTTTGACTCTGTGGTTATTCAATAACTTGCTCATCGATGCTGAGCATAATTATGTGCTTTCCCTTTCTGTATCGCTGTATTTCTGTATATATGTATTTTTATCATCACTGCCACATGTAGCAAAAATATTCCTTGTTATTGCACGGCATCATCACTTGTCGATGTTACTGTAAATACTCGTATATTATCATGTGGACGGCAATCTCATATTGGTACGTAACCACAATGGAGGCGGTTACCGACCATGTTGAAGGAAAAGCTTCAAAGATAGCCGATCGCTGTTTTTCACGATCTAACGATGAGCAGTTAATGTCGGTCCATGAACTCCAGAGAGACTAAACTAACGTAATTGTCGCTCCGGCAAAACGAGGCACTCCACGCTTAAAAATACATAATTTGTTGCACACGACTGCTGAATGAAATCACGCCACCGAAACTATCATCTGTGGCACCAACACAAACTCCAGACAAGCACAGAGAACCGGGCAAGAGAGAGGAAAGTCATGCGGCGAAGAGCCCTCGACTGCTGTGAAGTGTTTAATGTGCAGCGAGCCGAACCCAGAAAGTGGACCAGTCACCAAATGGATGTGAGCAGCAGAGTGTGGGGCTTTTCCGGGTGGAATTTTGGATCGTGCAGGAGCCTCCATCTCCATCTGACCCCCAACATAGAGAGGGAGGGGTAGAGAAGGGGAAGGATTGGGTGAGAGAGGGGTATAGGAGAAAGAAAAAGAGAGAGAGAGAGAGAGAGGTATATGGAAGAGTAGGCTCCTTTAAAGACAGAGTGACACTTCCTCCACCAAGGCCAGTTTCTGCTCAAAGGGCATTCCAGAGATCCCAAGTATCTGCGTCAAACAAACTGCTTCCATGCATGTACGACACACAGCTGTACTGCAGAAATAGCAATCCGTGTACGTACGGCCGGAACCATTGGCGGTACGCCGCTTCCGAGGTGCCAAGCCAATGGCCACCACCTTCCACACCAAAACTGCGAGCCAATGACTGCCTTTCATGGTAAAAGACCACTCCAGGTAAAACCTGGTGTGATGGGGTACACAAGAAGACCAGACCACATGGTATCTGCAGTGTTGGCAGGTATTGGTAATTTGTTCAGCGTGCCAGCAACACCTTGCCGACTCTTCTTGAAAGATACTGTGGGATCGTTAATGTCCGTCATGAGCTTTCCTGGCAGAAGGATCCTCTGGCCGAACGTCCATCTGAGGGACAGCATTCAACTCAAAGCCTCGCCATGCGTATAAAACACCAGGATAACAGTTTGTAGCTGGGTCTGCATTCAAACCCTGTCTAATCAGCTCATAGGCAAGTGTGCGCACCCATACCCCTCCCCTCGCATGGTCTCTTCATGGGTAGACTGCATATTATGGCATTTGGTTCATCAAACATTTGTGTGTAAAATACAATGAATGTTTTTCTATTTTAATTTAATCAGTTTTTTTGGAACTTCATCTTTTCCTCTGTCCCTTCCCAACTATCTCCTATCTTCAAATTGATCAATCTCACATCCCTCCCATGTTTTATTCACAATATCCCCAACATCCCCATGTGCCTGCATCCCAGCAAAGCAAGGTAAAAGCTCTGTGATGTTTTTGGGTGAGGAGAGAGATGGAGACTTGAGCGATAATGAACATGATGTGAGTGCAGCCTCCATACCTGCACGAAGCGAACACAGGAGCAGCGAGCGAGCCAAAGGGATGGAAACCACATCAAAGAGGGTACGTTACTTAAAACCTGGGAGAGTATTTCACATGTGTGCTTTTACTTGTGTACAATGAAACACTATGGCTGTGCCTCGACCTTTCTAACCCATACTATTTATAAACCTCCTCCCTAAAAGCACAAGGAAGGCACTTTATGTGAAATTTCGTACAAATTGTCAGGAAAGTTTTTCAAACGCTGTACACCTGCATCCCACCCCATCCTCAACCCCAAGCTCCCAGCTGGTGCCACATCTTTGTTTGGTGGAGAATCAAATGCTCTGACGTCATCCATATCCGAAATCTTACAGAAAAAGCAACTCTTTGAAAAGGTCTCTTCAGTTTTATGTTTGTTGTGTGCACAGGTGTGCCTGTTATGTAGTGAGCACAGAAAGCAGTTATTTTTGTGCATTACTCTTGTGGTATTTTTGGGATTGATTATACCGAATAAAGAAAATGGGCAGGTCGCTGTCTGAACTACAGGACTGCGATCAGCGATCACGGTTGGTTGTCAGTATAGCCAACTATTAATATTAGCCAATTGGTAGCACTTCAAAATCTGCCTCGTAATGAAAACATACATTTGTTTTTTTCCAAAAAGTAGGATACCACGTACACCAAAACTAAAAATACTTTATACCTCCCTCTAGGAATCATAATAATAAAAAATGGGCGAATAGAAAAAAAGAAAGAAAAAAAATAGAACAATTAAATAATTGAATATTATTGAAATAATTGAAAATAAAATGAAAGAATTGAAAATTAAAAATATTTAATATTTAATAATTGTAAAACTGGAAAAAATCGAAAAGTGAAATGGAATAATTGAAAAAGTTGAAAAATTAAATAATAGAATATTATTGATATAATTGAAAATAAAATAAAATAATTGAAAATTAAAAATATTGAAGATTTAATAATTGTAAAACTGGAAATATTTGAAAATTGAAATGAAATGATTGAAAATTTGGAAAGATTAAACAATTGAATATTATCTGTATAATTGAAAATTAAAAAAAATAATTGAAAATTTAAGATATTTGAACTTTAACAATTTTAAAACTGGAAAAATTTGAAAATTTAAATGAAATCATTGAAAATTTGGAGAAATTAAATTATTGAATATTATATATATGATTGAAAATATAATACAACAATTGAAAATTTAAAAATATTGAAGATTTCATTGTAAAACTGGAAAAATTTGAAATTAAATAATTGAAATTTTTGAAAAATTAAATAATGAATGAATGGAAAAATTCTTCAAAAAACAGGACACCGAGGCTGAACACGTGATGCCTCCCTCCGAGAACCATAATAACCATTAGAGTTAGCTTGCCCCTCAGGAAACCTCGGCACATCCTGCTCCAGCGGCCCTCCGACGCCTGGGAAGTGAGTGACCGGGAGAGCGATCTCGAGGCAATCAGGAGGGCTGCGAGAAGGCAGCAAATGCCAAAGTGGATCAGGGTGGCATTGATTGGTACTCTGTGCTTAATCGCACTGCGCCGCAGAACCAGTCAGCGCCGAGGAACGATGTGAGGCCAAGAAAAAGAAAGCGATGAATGTAGGAAGAAACAAAGAATATAAAACAAAGAATATGAATGTAGGAAGAAACAAAGTATCGACTCACGTCGCTAGTGAACGTTATGCAGACTGAAGTTGTGTGTTGTTTGTTGAACGTTATGCAGACAGAGCTGTATCCATATCGTGATTGTTGGCGTCAACAAACTCTACCTCATCTGCCTGCTGTGTATCGTATACTTCCTTTTATCTTTCTCCTTTTGTTTCACCTTTTATCTGGATTTGCTTAATTTCCTTCTCCTTTTGTTTATTTTCAGAACGAACCACCTGAGAGCGCTAAGCCACGGGCTTCAGTTAGTGAACCAAAATCGTTTTCTCTCTTTGATGATGGTGATGAAGATGACAATGTGAGCATCCATGACATTGGACTACTGGGGCCCAGAAAGAATCGGCGGGGTTTGGAAAGTGGGAATTATTTGTGTTTGGAAAAATTGTTTGATGATGAATTGTATGTGAAATGTGTTGGGCAGTTTGCATCAGGCAGTAGTGTAATGGGGCTGATAGGGTGGCCGGGGTCAATTGCTCCCAAACTTTTTTTTGTCCACAACCCAAAATTTGAAATCGCGTTCACTTTGCGACCCAAATTGTGCCGGTACCTACGATAAAAATTGTCGGAGGAAACTCTTTCAACATGAAAACCCCCCTCAAAAAACGAGGTTTTGAGAAAGGGGGGCTGGAGGGGGGAGTTCAAGTTCGGGTAGCGACCCTGGGTTTGGGAACCCCTAGTCTAGAGGTGCACACACTCACCTCAAAGCTGCTAGCCTGGGTTTGAATCCCGGCCCAGCTATAAACTGTCATCCCGGTGTTTCACCTGCGGGGTGATTCATCAACACGTGTGCTCTCCCTCGGATAGACGTTAAACTTGGCGTCCCATCTGCCGCCATTAGTTGTTGGACATTAAAGATCCCACTGTGTCCTTCGCAAAGAGTAGGGGAGCTATCGCCGGCACCCTGAAGCCTGAACAAATTACAAATTCCTGCTCGAATATACAGGGGGAATTGCATCAGCGGCACAGCAAGCTATCCACAGCCATGTACTGCGTATGAAAGAAGAAGAATAAGAAAGTAGTTTCATGTAGAAAGTCAGTTTGTCTCTAACTTATTTTGTTTTTGGATCTCTTTCACAGCATGACATTTTTGCTGCAGTCAAACCGGGAAATAAGGCCCGAAACAATCCTACCTCTCTGTTACCGACTGGTTCATCCAAAACTTTACCTGCCTATCAGTTAACACGTGGGTCTCCAGCCTCACCATCTGGTCAGCAACCTCCCTCTCAACCAAAACCACCAACTTCCACCAAGAACCGTTTTTCGCGAGGGCTTTTTTCTGATGACGATGATGAGGTTTGTCAATTCATGGAGTAATCATCATTTGGCTATAACGATTTGACCAGTTTTCCCTGGCACTTGGCTTGCCTGCTTTGCCCACTGTCCCTTGGCTTGCCTGCTCTGCCCCCTGCCCCTTGCCCTGCGTGCTCTGGCCCTGCCCCTTGCCCTGCCTGCTTTGCCCCCCTGTCCCTTGGCCTGCCTGCTCTGCCCCCTGTCCCTTGCCCTGCCTGCTTTGCCCCCTGCCCCTTGCCCTGCCTGCTCTGCCCCTGCCCCTTGCCCTGCCTGCTTTGCCCCCTGTCCCTTGGCCTGCCTGCTCTGCCCCCTGTCCCTTGCCCTGCCTGCTCTGCCCCCTGTCCCTTGGCCTGCCTGCTCTGCACCCTGCCCCCTGCCCTGCCTGTTCAGCCCCCTGTCCCTTTCACTGCCTGCTTTGCCCACTGTCCCTTGGCCTGCCTGCTTTTCCCCTTTTCCCTTGCCCTGCCTGCTCTGCCCCCCTGGTCTGCCGGCTCTGCCCCCTGCCCCCTGTCCCTTGCCCTGCCTGTTCTGCCCCTTGTGCCTTGGCCTGCCTGCACTTGTCCCCCTGTCCCTTTCACTGTCTGCTTTGCCCCCTGTCCCTTCGCCTGCCTGTTCTGCCCCCTGTCCCTTGGCCTGCCTGCTTTGCCCCCTTGTCCCTTGGCCTGCTATGCCCCCCTTGTCACTTGACCTGGTCTGCCCCCACCCCAATTGCCTTTGCAGCCTGCCCCCCATTGACCTAGTGCCCCCCTTCCCATTGGCCTATTCACTCCACCCTTGCCTTATTTTCTCTTGGTACATCCCATTCTCACCACGTTTCCAGAGTTTCTGGGGAGCCCTTCCTGTGTCCAAGGCATCTTCAGGCCCAACAGACACACCAGCTCCTGCGAGTACCAAAGCTGGGTTGAGCCTTTTCAACGATGATGACGATGTTGATGATGAAGAAGACGGCCTTTTTTCAATCTCAAAATCAACTGCATCTGGGTATTGATTAATTCCTCATTAAGGTTCATTAGAGTTTTCTGCCCCCTGTCCCTTGGCCTGCCTGCTCTGCCCCCCTCCCTGTCCCTTGGCCTGCCTGCTCTGCCCCCATCCCTGTCCCTTGCCCTGCCTGCTCTGCCCCCCCCCCCCCTGTCCCTTGCCTGCTTTCAACACCATGGAATGTGTAAGCATCTTGGCTATTACAGCACACAGCACTTTAATCCTAGTGAAATGCAATCCGATAAGACATTTATACATCCCATGGCGTTGAAATAAACGCCTCTCTCAGAACGAAAGTACTTTTTCTTCTTCTATTTGTCCTCAGCTCTTTTTTTTCTTTTTTTCTTTCTTTTAAACAAGTCACTGGTGACTTTGTGTCGTTTTTCAGGCCCAAGTTCAATAAACCCACTGAGTTGTTTGCTGACGGAGATGTTCCCAAAGGAGTCTCAAACAAGGCAGTTGCATCGGACCTTTTTACAACCACGGAGCCTCGTTCCGTTCCACTGAACCCTCCTTCTCCTCCAAAACATGGCCGTCCGGTATGACCAAGTTGTGAAATATTACCTCGATAACTATTATGGGTACAGTTGGTTTATATATTCAAATACGATTGTTTATTTGAATAACCTGCGTGAAAATTCCTCACTCATCCTCTGTGACCGGCTCCGCTATACGGGCCACGTCCATGATTGCACTTCCTTGAAGTCGATGTAATATTCCTTGTTATGGACAGGATAACACTTCCTTAGTGGTTTGAATGGAATGGTCCGGCTGAGAGTGCAGCTCCGTTTTGGCAGAAGTCATCGCACACCCGTCCCTCTCATTTTTAATCCACAATTTTGAGTCACTCAATCACAGACGTCAATCATTCCATCACTTCATCAATGAATTTTAATGTTCTGATCGTTAATCATTTTGTTGCGTTTTTTTTATTTTAAATAAGGAGAATCTCGAAGAGCATGAAAGGAATTCTGGGAAATCTCAAGTTTCAAATTCCGAAGGTGGGCTCGACCAGCCCAGCAGCTTGTTTGATGCCGACGATGGTGGCGAAGACGACGCTGACGGCAAAGGTGCTCTTGACGAACGCAACCAGAGCTTCATGGCCGCCGAGCAGGTCGGTGTGAGGGTACTGGTGTGATTAGAGCGCGTTTATGTCACGGGATCGTTATTGGTGTCATTTAAGGATGTAGTACTGGTGAACAGGTGATTTTTTTTTGTTTGTTTTTTAGCTGAACAGTTTCCTTACAGTCTTATAAACAAGAACCATGCTATTATAGGTCATAGAAGTACCCCTAATTATTGAAAAATTCAAATTTCAATTCAATTCAATATAATATTTTGCATGAAATTTGTTATAACTTGGGAAATGCATCATTCTTTTGGGCTGAAATTTGGACAGGATATTCAGAATATCACTTCCTTTAAAATGATGAAGGCTTTTGTTTGTAGGAGTAGCCATTGTGGATTTATTGAAGGACAACCAAGTTTTATCTGGTAATTGGCATAATTAGCTAATTAGTGAACATTTGACATAATTTCACAAAATCCTCTCATCAGGTAGTAGAGTAACATGTATAATACATGTACCAAGTTTTGTGTGAAAAGAATGATAGGTGACATAGAAGATAGAAGTAGAAATGTGTTCTTTGTTTTTCCTTGTTTTTTATTGACGGTCTAATTTATGCAAATTATATGCATGTAATATGACAAAGAAGCGTTGAAACTGGTCTGAGTTAAAGCCAAGATTATATCTTTCAAGAAAAACTGAAAATTAGATATTAACTTGACTTTGTTTTTGTGTAAAGGCCTCTCAAAGGTACCGATGTAGTTTTCTCAATTTTTCACCAGTACTACACCCTTAATATCCGGTTGTGGTGTGTGCACCTGCCAGAAGTGTAATGACCGCTTCTTTGAATAATGATTTGTTTACCTACACCTCCGGTGGCCCCGATTGTAAACGTCAAAATGTTTCTCCTATTGTTCGAAAACTCCCCAAAAATAGCGTCTGCTTTGTACCGGCCTTATCGACAGAATTGGATGTTTCGTCAAATGTGTTTGGTTATTTTTTTTATCGTGTTGGTCTTGGCACCGGTTATAGCCCGACTCATCGAAGGACACGCCGAGATATCCATCAGCCATTGCTCATCGCTCCGCTGTCGCTCTGATTCACGGTACGGCATGAGTTGAGGCCGCTCAAGTGCATCCCCCGCATTTTTATCTCGTAGCAATCTTGTGTTTTGACTGCAATCCTTTAGCCGACGAGCCACGAACGAAGTCGAAAAAGAAACAAAATAAATAACTTTTCATCAAATTGCAGGAAATTTTAATAATGGCCGCCCTTGCGTTAAATGGAGTTTAATTCCCGCTTTGTATATTTGAATAGAGGGGTAACCCTCACGTTGTTTACACAGCATGGGTGTGCACTTGACAGTTTGATTCCCGTTCTGATTCATCAAGGCATGGGGAGCGTTCCACTGTGCTCTGTCTTTTGAAGGGGACGTAAAGCCGGCCGTCCTGCACGTGTTTGCTCAACTTGCCCCAATTTGCGTATCCCATGGTGTTTTTGAAGCAATGTGTTACAAGTCAGTATAATTGACCATAGTCTGGTTATTGGCCTTCTATTCCCCCCACCCCTTGGCCTTCTATTTTCCCCTCCCCACCCTTTGGCCTTTTATGTCCCCCTCCCCACCCTTTGGCCTTTTATGCCCCCTCCCTGCCCTTTGGCCTTCTATTTTCCCCACCCTTTGGCCTTTTATGTCCCCCTCCCCACCCTTTGGCCTTTTATGCCCCCTCCCTGCCCTTTGGCCTTCTATTGCCCCCACCCCTTGACCTTCTATTTTCCCCACCCTTTGGCCTTTTATGCCCCCTCCCCGCCCTTTGGCCTTCTATTCCCCCCATCCCTTGGCCTTTTATTTTCTGCACCCTTTGGCCTTTCATGCCCCCTCCCCGCCCTTTGGCCTTCTATTCCCCCCATCCGTTGGCCTTCTATTTTCCCCACCCTTTGGCCTTTTATGCCCCCTCCCCACCCTTTGGCCTTTTATGCCCCCCTCCCCACCCTTTGGCCTTTTATGCCCCCTCCCCACCCTTTGGCCTTTTATGCCCCCTCCCCACCCTTTGGCCTTTTATGCCCCCTCCCCACCCTTTGGCCTTTTATGCCCCCTCCCCACCCTTTGGCCTTTTATGCCCCCTCCCCACCCTTTGGCCTTTTATGCCCCCTCCCCACCCTTTGGCCTTTTATGCCCCCTCCCCACCCTTTGGCCTTTTATGCCCCCTTCCTGCCCTTTGGCCTTCTATTGCCCCCACCCCTTGGCCTTCTATTTTCCCCACCCTTTGGCCTTTTATGCCCCCTCCCCGCCCTTTGGCCTTCTATTCCCCCCATCCCTTGGCCTTCTATTTTCTGCACCCTTTGGCCTTTCATGCCCCCTCCCCGCCCTTTGGCCTTCTATTCCCCCCATCCGTTGGCCTTCTATTTTCCCCACCCTTTGGCCTTTTATGCCCCCTCCCCACCCTTTGGCCTTTTATGCCCCCTCCCCACCCTTTGGCCTTTTATGCCCCCTCCCCACCCTTTGGCCTTTTATGGCCCTCCCCACCCTTTGGCCTTTTATGTCCCCCTCCCCACCCTTTGGCCTTTTATGCCCCCTCCCTGCCCTTTGGCCTTCTATTGCCCCCACCCCTTGGCCTTCTATTTTCCCCACCCTTTGGCCTTTTATGCCCCCTCCCCGCCCTTTGGCCTTCTATTCCCCCCATCCCTTGGCCTTTTATTTTCTGCACCCTTTGGCCTTTCATGCCCCCTCCCCGCCCTTTGGCCTTCTATTCCCCCCATCCGTTGGCCTTCTATTTTCCCCACCCTTTGGCCTTTTATGCCCCCTCCCCACCCTTTGGCCTTTTATGCCCCCTCCCCACCCTTTGGCCTTTTATGCCCCCTCCCCACCCTTTGGCCTTTTATGCCCCCTCCCCACCCTTTGGCCTTTTATGCCCCCTCCCCACCCTTTGGCCTTTTATGCCCCCTCCCCACCCTTTGGCCTTTTATGCCCCCTCCCCACCCTTTGGCCTTTCATGCCCCCTCCCCACCCTTTGGCCTTTTATGCCCCCTCCCCACCCTTTGGCCTTTTATGCCCCCCTCCCCACCCTTTGGCCTTTTATGCCCCCCTCCCCACCCTTTGGCCTTTTATGCCCCCTTCCCCACCCTTTGGCCTACTATGCCCCCCAACCCCTTGGCCTGCTATGACCCCTGCCCCTTGGCCTACTATGCCCACCAGCCCCTTGGCCTTTTATGTCCTCTTCCCCACCTCTTGGCTTGCTATTTTCCCCACCCTTTGGCCTTTTATGCCCCCCTCCCCACCCTTTGGCCTTTTATGCCCCCCTCCCCACCCTTTGGCCTTTTATGCCCCCCTCCCCACCCTTTGGCCTTTTATGCCCCCTCCCCACCCTTTGGCCTTTTATGCCCCCTCCCCACCCTTTGGCCTTTTATGCCTCATCCCCACCCTTTGGCCTTTTATGCCCCCTCCCCACCCTTTGGCCTTCTATTCCCCCCACCCCTTGGCGTTTTTATTCCCCTCCATGCCCCTTGGCCTACTATGCCCACCAGTCCCTTGGCCTTTTATGCCCCCCTCCCCACCCCTTGGCCTACTATGCCCCCCAGCCTCTTGGCCTACTCTGCCTCTCTTCCCTTCCCACCGCCCCGAGGATTCAGCACACCCTATAGCCTTGGATGTTAAGCTTAAATGGGTTTCTAAACCGATTAAGGATCTAGTGAATGAGACGGTCAGGATTTCTATGGATAACAACACAACAACAACAACATGCATTTTAAGGCCATTTTCCCTGCATTTCTATGGATCTTGAGGTTAAATGCTTCTGCCAATCTTTTGCCAGATCTATCAAAGTATTTACCTCCAATCTTTTGCCAGATCTATCAAAGTATTTACCTCCAATCTTTTGCCAGATCTATCAAAGTATTTACCTCCAATCTTTTGCCAGATCTATAAAAGTATTTACCTCCAATCTTTTGCCAAATCTATAAAATTATTTACCTCCAATCTTTTGCCAAATCTATAAAAGTATTTACCTCCAATCTTTTGCCAGATCTATAAAAGTATTTACCTCCATTCTTTTGCCAGATCTATAAAAGTATTTACCTCCAATCTTTTGCCAGATCTATAAAAGTATTTACCTCCAATCTTTTGCCAGATCTATCAAAGTATTTACCTCCATTCTTTTGCCAGATCTATAAAAGTATTTACCTCCAATCTTTTGCCAGATCTATCAAAGTATTTACCTCCAATCTTTTGCCAGATCTATCAAAGTATTTACCTCCAATCTTTTGCCAGATCTATCAAAGTATTTACGTCCAATCTTTTGCCAGATCTATCAAAGTATTTACCTCCAATCTTTTGCCAGATCTATCAAAGTATTTACCTCCAATCTTTTGCCAGATCTATCAAAGTATTTACCTCCAATCTTTTGCCAGATCTATAAAAGTATTTACCTCCATTCTTTTGCCAGATCTATCAAAGTATTTACCTCCAATCTTTTGCCAGATCTGTCAAAGTATTTACCTCCATTCTTTTGCCAGATCTATCAAAGTATTTACCTCCAATCTTTTGCCAGATCTGTCAAAGTATTTACGTCCAATCTTTTGCCAGATCTATCAAAGTATTTACCTCCAATCTTTTGCCAGATCTATCAAAGTATTTACCTCCATTCTTTTGCCAGATCTATCAAAGTATTTACCTCCAATCTTTTGCCAGATCTATCAAAGTATTTACCTCCAATCTTTTGCCAGATCTATCAAAGTATTTACCTCCAATCTTTTGCCAGATCTATCAAAGTATTTACGTCCAATCTTTTGCCAGATCTATCAAAGTATTTACCTCCAATCTTTTGCCAGATCTATCAAAGTATTTACCTCCAATCTTTTGCCAGATCTATCAAAGTATTTACCTCCAATCTTTTGCCAGATCTATCAAAGTATTTACCTCCAATCTTTTGCCAGATCTATCAAAGTATTTATCTCCAATCTTTTGCCAGATCTATCAAAGTATTTACCTCCAATCTTTTGCCAGATCTATCAAAGTATTTACCTCCAATCTTTTGCCAGATCGATCAAAGTATTTACCTCCAATCTTTTGCCAGATCTATCAAAGTATTTACCTCCAATCTTTTGCCAGATCTATCAAAGTATTTACCTCCAATCTTTTGCCAGATCTATCAAAGTATTTACCTCCAATCTTTTGCCAGATCTATCAAAGTATTTACCTCCAATCTTTTGCCAGATCGATCAAAGTATTTACCTCCAATCTTTTGCCAGATCTATCAAAGTATTTACCTCCAATCTTTTGCCAGATCTATCAAAGTATTTACCTCCAATCTTTTGCCAGATCCATCAAAGTATTTACCTCCAATCTTTTGCCAGATCTATCAAAGTATTTACCTCCAATCTTTTGCCAGATCTATCAAAGTATTTACCTCCAATCTTTTGCCAGATCTATCAAAGTATTTACCTCCAATCTTTTGCCAGATCTATCAAAGTATTTACCTCCAATCTTTTGCCAGATCTATCAAAGTATTTACCTCCAATCTTTTGCCAGATCTATCAAAGTATTTACCTCCAATCTTTTGCCAGATCTATCAAAGTATTTACCTCCAATCTTTTGCCAGATCTATCAAAGTATTTACCTCCAATCTTTTGCCAGATCGATCAAAGTATTTACCTCCAATCTTTTGCCAGATCTATCAAAGTATTTACCTCCAATCTTTTGCCAGATCTATCAAAGTATTTACCTCCAATCTTTTGCCAGATCTATCAAAGTATTTACCTCCAATCTTTTGCCAGATCTATCAAAGTATTTACCTCCAATCTTTTGCCAGATCGATCAAAGTATTTACCTCCAATCTTTTGCCAGATCTATCAAAGTATTTACCTCCAATCTTTTGCCAGATCTATCAAAGTATTTACCTCCAATCTTTTGCCAGATCCATCAAAGTATTTACCTCCAATCTTTTGCCAGATCTATCAAAGTATTTACCTCCAATCTTTTGCCAGATCTATCAAAGTATTTACCTCCAATCTTTTGCCAGATCTATCAAAGTATTTACCTCCAATCTTTTGCCAGATCTATCAAAGTATTTACCTCCAATCTTTTGCCAGATCTATCAAAGTATTTACCTCCAATCTTTTGCCAGATATATCAAAGTATTTACCTCCAATCTTTTGCCAGATCTATCAAAGTATTTACCTCCAATCTTTTGCCAGATATATCAAAGTATTTACCTCCAATCTTTTGCCAGATCTATCAAAGTATTTACCTCCAATCTTTTGCCAGATCTATCAAAGTATTTACCTCCAATCTTTTGCCAGATCTATCAAAGTATTTACCTCCATTCTTTTGCCAGATCTATCAAAGTATTTACCTCCATTCTTTTGCCAGATCTATCAAAGTATTTACCTCCAATCTTTTGCCAGATCTATCAAAGTATTTACCTCCAATCTTTTGCCAGATCTATCAAAGTATTTACCTCCAATCTTTTGCCAGATATATCAAAGTATTTACCTCCAATCTTTTGCCAGATCTATCAAAGTATTTACCTCCAATCTTTTGCCAGATATATCAAAGTATTTACCTCCAATCTTTTGCCAGATCTATCAAAGTATTTACCTCCAATCTTTTGCCAGATCTATCAAAGTATTTACCTCCAATCTTTTGCCAGATCTATCAAAGTATTTACCTCCATTCTTTTGCCAGATCTATCAAAGTATTTACCTCCATTCTTTTGCCAGATCTATCAAAGTATTTACCTCCAATCTTTTGCCAGATCTATCAAAGTATTTACCTCCAATCTTTTGCCAGATCTATCAAAGTATTTACCTCCAATCTTTTGCCAGATCTATCAAAGTATTTACCTCCAATCTTTTGCCAGATCTATCAAAGTATTTACCTCCAATATTTTGCCAGATCTATCAAAGTATTTACCTCCAATATTTTGCCAGATCTATCAAAGTATTTACCTCCAATCTTTTGCCAGATCTATCAAAGTATTTACCTCCAATCTTTTGCCAGATCTATTAAAGTATTTACCTCCAATCTTTTGCCAGATCTGTCAAAGTATTTACCTCCATTCTTTTGCCAGATCTATCAAAGTATTTACCTCCAATCTTTTGCCAGATCTATCAAAGTATTTACCTCCAATCTTTTGCCAGATCTATCAAAGTATTTACCTCCAATCTTTTGCCAGATCTATCAAAGTATTTACCTCCAATCTTTTGGTCATCTGGCAAACTTGGGAAGCTGACTCTTAACCCCGTTGTTCAAACCATCGGGGTAAACTCTTCGAGGTAATCCCTGAGGTACCCCACTATTTACAACCTCCAAGCCTGACATCCTCCCACTCACAACCATTATTTTTGTATTATGTCACAAATCCAGTATTCAATCGTGTGAGCTACTCCACCAGCTATTTTGTAAGCTCTCACCTTACATAACATCTTATATGGAGTACCCCATCAAATGCCTTCTGAAAGTCTAGATAAACTACATCCACTGCACTTCCCTCATCCACCCAATTGGAAACTGACAAAGAACTCTTAATAAATTAGTTAAACATGACCTCCCTTTCGTAACTCCGTGCTGACTGCCTCCAATTAGTTTATATTTATTTACATGATTCCTCATTCATCTGATCCCTCTGATTAACGTCACCCTGTCCCCTCCGTCAACGTCCCCTTGTCCACTCCATCAAGGTCACCCCTGTCCCCTCCGTCAACGTCACCCCATGTCCACTCCGTCAACGTCACCCTTGTCCACTCCGTCAATGTCACCCCTTGTCCACTCCGTCAATGTCACCCCTTGTCCACTCCGTCAACGTCACCCCTGTGCACTCCGTCAACGTCACGCCTGCCCACTCCATCAACGTCACCCCTTGTCCACTCCGTCAACGTCACCCCTGTCCACTCCGTCAACGTCACCCCTGTCCACTCCGTCAACGTCACCCCTGTCCACTCCGTCAACGTCACCCCTGTCCACTCCGTCAACGTCACCCCTGTCCACTCTGTCAACGTCACCCCTTTCCACTCCATCAACGTCACACCTGTCCACTCCGCCAATGTCACACCTGTCCCCTCAGTCAACATCACCCCTCTCCACTCCATCAACGTCACCCCTTGTCTACTCCGCCAACGTCACACCTGTCCACTCAATCAACATCACCCGTGTCCACTCTGCCACCCTCCTCAATACTCTTGGATCCATATTCTCTGCCCCAGAGCTTTATCATGTTTCTTTTTCGAGCTGTTTCTTAACCTTCTCCACTTTTTCCTGGAAGTCCTTTAAAAGCCCTTCTTCATCCTGAGAAAGATACTTTCAGCTTTTGATATTTCCCCTGACTATTGTTGTGTAACTGTTGAAGCAAAATCACTTTAACCTGCCTGCTATCGCACTTTCATTACAATCCAATCTCCTTGTGCTTTTCCTTTATGGGCCCACACTTTTCTTAACCTGTTTTTTTTTTTACTAATGAAGACTTAAGGGATCACATCCCTTGTGTTCCACCGTTCGGAGATAATGCGCCCCATTGTTTTTTGCATCCAATATCGAGACTCGTGGAACAGAGAATAAAGCGTGGGAACTAACACCAGCACAGGCACCTCGGCTCGGGGAGTGAGGGGGGAGGGGGGGGGGGGTGGGGGTAGAAGAGTTGCGAATGAAGAATGAGTGAGGGGAAGAATGCTGGATACAATGTCGAAAGGGTAATACTAAAACAGTAATTCTAAAGGGTAATTCAAACGTGCAATGTCAAAAGGGTAATAAAAAAACAGTAATTCTAAAGGGTAATTCTAAAGGGTAATTCTAAAGTGTAATTCTAAAGGGTTAATTTCCTTTAGGTTTAGGTTTAGGTTTAGGTTAGGTTAGGTTTAGGTTTAGGTTTAGGTTAGGTTAGGTTAGGTTTAGGTTAAAGGGTTAAATTCCAAAGGATCCTGGGTTCGAATCCCGGTCGATCGCTGAATTAACGGAAGGGGGTTGACTCAGCCTGTTCATCCTTCCGAGGTCGGCTAATTGAGTACCAGTTCACTGGTAATTCCCTGCTTGTCGTAAAAAGGCGACAAAAAGGGTTGGCGGCAGGAAGGGCATCCGGCCGTAAAACATTGCTTCAAAAAGGGGACCAAAAAAACAACAACAACCACGGTCCCCGAAAAAGGCCAACCCCCGCAATGGCCTCTAAATGTGGTTATTATTATTATTAATTCTAAAGGGTAATTCTAAAGAGTAATTCTAAAGGGTAATTCCAAAGGATAATTCAAAAGGGTAATTCTAAAGGGTAATTCCAAAGTGTAATTCTAAAGGGTAATTCTAAAGGGTAATTCTAAAGTGTAATTCTAAAGGGTAATTCTAAAGGGTAATTCTAAAGGGTAATTCTAAAGGGTAATTCTAAAGTGTAATTCTAAAGGGTAATTCTAAAGGGTAATTCTAAAGGGTAATTCTAAAGGGTAATTCTAAAGGGTAATTCTAAAGGGTAATTCTAAAGGGTAATTCTAAAGGGTAATTCTAAAGGGTAATTCTAAAGGGTAATTCTAAAGGGTAATTCTAAAGTGTAATTCTAAAGGGCAATTCTAAAGGGTAATTCTAAAGGGTAATTCCAAAGTGGAATTCTAAAGGGTAATTCTAAAGGGTAATTCTAAAGGGTAATTCTAAAGGGTAATTCTAAAGGGTAATTCTCAAGGGTAATTCTCAAGGGTAATTCTAAAGGGTAATTCTAAAGGGTAATTCTAAAGGGTAATTCTAAAGGGTAATTCTAAAGGGTAATTCTAAAGGGTAATTCTAAAGGGTAATTCTCAAGGGTAATTCTAAAGTGTAATTCCAAAGGGTAATTTTAAAGTGTAATTTTAAAGGGTAATTCTAAAGGGTAATTCTAAAGGGTAATTCTAAAGGGTAATTCTAAAGGGTAATTCTAAAGGGTAATTCTAAAGGGTAATACAACAACAACAACATGCATTTTAAGGCCATTTTCCCTGCTAGAGCGGGGGTTAGCCTTGCGGTCCCCATGACAATCTTCTCCATTTTGCCCTATTTTCTGCATCTCTCCTTGTTAACCCCCTTGCCCGCATTTCTTCTTCCACCATCTTTAGCCAAGTCTTTCTCGGTCTTCCCCGTCCTCCACTTCCTTCAACATTCATTTCCGTCACTCTTCTCAACCAGTCACATTCATCCTTCCTCAACACATGACCAAACCATCTCAACCTGTTCCTCTTCACAGCATCAATCACAGGCTCTATTCCCATCATCTTTCGCAATTCATCATTTGTCTTCCTCTCTCTCAACGATACTCCTCACATCCACCGAACCATTCGCATTTCCACCCTTTCCAGCCTTCGTTGCTGCTCTACGCTCATTACCCATGTCTCACTCCCATAAACCATAACACTTCTCACACATGCAGCATACACCTTTCCCTTCAGCTTCAACGACACTCCCCTCCTCATCAGCACGCCACTCAGTTCCTGAAACTTCTTCCATGCACATCTCACTCCAGCAACCGTTGCCGAGTCTGATCCACCTTCTCCATTCAGCATGTCTCCGAGGTAGCAAAATGTTTTCACACCTTCCAGCTTCACGTCGTCTCCAAGATCCAACTCAACATTTCCTCCATCTGCAGCTCCCTCTGTGCACACCTTACATTTGAATGTAGCTGCCACACTGGTTAATGACCCTCTCAGACCACTACATTTTTGATGAACCCACTCAGCGCACATTGTACATTGAATGAAGTTCACTCCGACACCCTTCCTGCACACAGCACAGGGCCACTTCCCAGTTCTTTCCACCTCACCACATGCTTTACCACTTGCCATCACCTTCGTCTTTCCTATATTCACCTTCAGACCTTTTGTCTCCATACATTCCTTCCACTTGTTCATCTTTTCCTTCAGTCCATCCATACTTTCCGCAATCAACACCAGATCATCTGCATACAACAACTCCCACGGTAAACCCTCCTTTACGTTCTGAGCCAGCACCTCCATCACAGCTACAAATAGTAGTGGACTTAGTACCGACCCCTGATGCACTCCCACCTTCACCTCAAACTCACCACAGGGGGGGTTGACTCAGCCTGTCATCCTTCCGAGGTCGGCTAATTGAGTACCAGTTCACTGGTAATTCCCTGTTTGTCGTTAAAGGCGGCAAAAAGGGTTGGCGTCAGGAAGGGCATCCGGCCGTAAAACATTGCTTCAAAAAGGGGACCGAAAAACAACAACAACCACGGTTCCCGAAAAAGGCCAACCCCCGCTTTGCGGGGAATAATGGCCTCTAAAGGTGTTTTTTTTTTGTTTTTTTAGTACCGACCCCTGATGCACTCCCACCTTCACCTCAAACTCACCACTGTTCCCGTCCTTCGTCCTTACAGCTGTGCGCGCTCTATTTTACATTGCCATCACTACTCTGATCAACCATTCCTCCACTTCTAACTTCCTCAATGCCCATGTCAATACTTCGCGTGGAACCCTATCGAATGCTTTCTCCAGATCAACAAACCCAAGAAACAACTTCTTCCTCTTCTCCATGTACTTCTCCTGCAACTGCCTCACAATAAAGAGCGCGTCTGTCGTTCCTCTTCCTGGCATAAATCCAAACTGCATTTCGTCGATCTTCACCTTCTTCCTTATCCTCCTCTCCAACACCCTTTCCAATACCTTCATTCCATGCTCCAATAACTTTATCGCTCGGTACGAGCCACACTCCAGAGGGTCACCTTTCCCCTTGTGTCGAGGGACGAGGGTACTCAGTTCCCAATCCACCGGAATGCGGCCTTCTTTCACCACCAGATTACAGATCTCTGTCATTCTCTTCACACCCCAACTTCCTGCTGCCTTCAACATATCTCCCACAACTCCCGTCGGCCCTCCCGCTTTTCTACTCTTCATTGCTTTTATCGCTTCCTCAACTTCCTCCTCAGTTATCTTATCTGCCGGTCCTAAAACTGGGTTACTCTCTATGTTGCCATCCCATTCATTCTCTGTATTCAACAGCATTTCCATATATCTTTTCCATCTTCCTTTAATTCCATCTGGGTCCACAACGATTTGTCCCACTTCATCCTTCAAGCAACTCACCCCCATCACATCACACCTCTCTTTTGCTATCTGCTTTGTAATCCTGAATACCGCTCTCTGACCCTCTTCCGAATCCAAGCGTTCTCCGAACATTTTCCTACATGCCTCCTGCGCCTTTGCTACCTCTTTCTTTGCAGCCTTCTTGGCTGCCTTATAACTTTCATGCTCTGCTTTTTCTGCTCCCGCACCCTCCGCCTTCTGCTATTCCTTGAACTTCTTCCTCTTTTCGTCAATCCTCTTTCCAACTTCATCATCCCACTACCATGTTTCCGAGTGCCTCGGTGGTCCTTTTGTCCATCCACATACCTCACCAACGGCTCCCAACAGACTATCTTTCATTGACATCCAACCACGTTCAAGCTCAACCACATCATCCTCTACCCTACTCAGCCTCTCTTTTAATGCCTCCCTTACTGTCTCCTCTTTCAACCTCCACACCTTCATTCTCGGTTGGTACTTCACCCGCCGAGGTCTCCTCGCACCTTTCACCCTTATGTCGCAGACAACCAAGTGGTGTTGTGAAACAGCCTCCTCCCCCGGGATCACCTTTGTGTCCCGGAGGTGCCCCCTATCTCGCCTACGCACCATCAGGTAGTCAACGGTTGTCGTCGACGCACCTGACGTGTATGTAACAAGCTTATTATCCCCTTTCTGGAACTGAGTGTTACAAATCAACAAATCAGCTCCATCCGCAAACTCCAAAATCCTTTCACCTTCTCCATTTCTCACACCATATCTGTAACCCCCATGAACTCCCTCGACATGAAAATTCTAAAGGGTAATACTAAAACAGTAATTCTAAAGGGTAATTCCAAAGGGTAATTCTAAAGGGGAATTCTAAAGGCTAATTCCAAAGGGTAATTCTAAAGCGTAATTTGAAAAGTTAATTCTGAAGGGTAATTCTAAAGGGTAATTCTAAAGAGTAATTCTAATGGGTAATTGTAAAGGGTAATTCTAAAGGGTAATTCTAAAGGGTAATTCGAAAGGGTAATTCTCAAGGGTAATTCTAAAGGGTAATTCTAAAGGGTAATTCTGAAGGGTGATTCTCAATGGTAATTCTAAAGGGTAATTCTCAAGGGTAATTCTAAAGGGTGTTTCTGAAGGGTAATTCTAAAGGGTAATTCTAAAGGGTAATCCTAAAGGGTAATTCTAAAGGGTAATTCTAAAGGGTAATTCCAAAGGGTAATTCTAAAGGGGAATTCTAAAGGCTAATTCCAAAGGGTAATTCTAAAGGGTAATTCTAAAGGGTAATTCTAAAGTGTAATTCTAAAGGGTAATTCCAAAGGGTAATTCCAAAGTGTAATTCTGAAGGGTAATTCTAAAGGGTAATTCTAAAGGGTAATTCTAAAGGGTAATCCTAAAGGGTAATTCTAAAGGGTAATTCTAAAGGGTAATTCTCAAGGGTAATTCTCAAGGGTAATTCTAAAGTGTAATTCTAAAGGGTAATTCTAAAGGGTAATTCCAAAGGGTAATTCCAAAGTGTAATTCTGAAGGGTAATTCCAAAGGGTAATTCCAAGGGGTAATTCTAAAGGGTAATTCTAAAGGGTAATTCTAAAGGGTAATTCTCAAGGGTAATTCTAAAGTGTAATTTTAAAGGGTAATTCCAAAGGGTAATTCCAAAGTGTAATTCCAAAGGGTAATTCCAAAGGGTAATTCTCAAGGGTAATTCTCAAGGGTAATTCTAAAGTGTAATTCTAAAGGGTAATTCCAAAGTGTAATTCTGAAGGGTAATTCTAAAGGGTAATTCTAAAGGGTAATCCTAAAGGGTAATTCTAAAGGGTAATTCTAAAGGGTAATTCTCAAGGTAATTCTCAAGGGTAATTCTCAAGGGTAATTCTAAAGTGTAATTCTAAAGGGTAATTCTGAAGGGTAATTCTAAAGGGTAATTCTAAAGGGTAATCCTAAAGTGTAATTCTAAAGGGTAATTCTAAAGGGTAATTCCAGAGGGTAATTCGAAAGGGTAATTCTAAAGGGTAATTCTAAAGGGTAATTCTAAAGGGTAATACTAAAGGGTAATACTAAAGGGTAATACTAAAGGGTAATTCTAAAGGGTAATTCTAAAGGGTAATTCTAAAGGGTAATTCCAAAGGGTAATTCTAAAGGGTAATTCTAAAGGGTAATACTAAAGGGTAATTCCAAAGGGTAATTCTAAAGGGTAATTCTAAAGGGTAATTCTAAAGTGTAATTCTCAAGGGTAATTCTAAAGGGTAATACTAAAGGGTAATTCTAAAGGGTAATCCTAAAGTGTAATCCTAAAGTGTAATTCTAAAGGGTAATTCTAAAGGGTAATTCCAGAGGGTAATTCGAAAGGGTAATTCTAAAGGGTAATTCTAAAGGGTAATTCTAAAGGGTAATACTAAAGGGTAATACTAAAGGGTAATACTAAAGGGTAATTCTAAAGGGTAATTCTAAAGGGTAATTCTAAAGGGTAATTCTAAAGGGTAATTCTAAAGGGTAATACAAAAGGGTAATTCTAAAGGGTAATTCTAGAGGGTAATACTAAAGGGTAATTCCAACGGGTAATTCCAACGGGTAATTCCAACGGGTAATTCCAAAGGGTAATTCTAAAGGGTAATTCTAAAGGGTAATACTAAAGGGTAATTTTAAAGTGTAATACTAAAGGGTAATTCTAAAGGGTAATTCTAAAGGGTAATTCTAAAGGGTAATTCCAAAGGGTAATTCTGAAGGGTAATTCTAAAGGGTAATTCTAAAGGGTAATTCTAAAGTGTAATACTAAAGGGTAATTCTAAAGTGTAATTCTAAAGGGTAATTCCAAAGGGTAATTCCGAAGGGTAATTCTAAAGGGTAATTCTAAAGGGTAATTCTCAAGGGTAATTCTAAAGGGTAATACTAAAGGGTAATTCTAAAGTGTAATACTAAAGGGTAATTCTAAAGGGTAATTCTAAAGGGTAATTCTAAAGGGTAATTCTAAAGGGTAATTCTAAAGGGTAATTCAAAAGGGTAATTCAAAAGGGTAATTCTAAAGGGTAATACTAAAGGGTAATACTAAAGGGTAATTCTAAAGGGTAATTCTAAAGGGTAACACTAAAACAGTAATTCCAACAGGTAATTCGAATAGCTCTATGTGAACCAAACAGCACTGGAGATGAACTGAGCCCTTAATCTTCAGACATTGTCACTAATAGAGATTCCATTTCGAGTGACTCCGATGAACCAGGTGCTGTTTTAAGAAGTTGTAAAAATGCCCCCGATTGCTGAATTGAGCCATTAGATAGTTATCCCCTTTCTTTCTGTGTCCAACGGTGTGTCTTGGGCAGAATTCCCTGTGTTGAGCTGAGATTTTATACTTTGTTGTGATACATGGTCTTTGGCTCGTAATGACGCTGCCCCTCCCCCCCACCGCCCCCCCCCCCCCCCACACACACGTTAACACAGCCACTGAGCCAACCGCTGGGAGTACAAGCGACGTCATAACATTGGCGCCACTTTTCTCACTGCACTTAGTGGGGCATTTCCTCGTGAGAAATTTCCTCCTCCCCATGGATGCCAACTGATTGGGATTGTCCGTGCTCTATCCTTTTAAATGCTGGACGTCAAGCAAGGTGCAGCACGTACCATTTTATAAGTCTTTCTTTGGTATGATCCAAATCGGTCGTGTGTGTGTGTGTGTGTGTGTGTGTGTGTGTGTGTGTGTGTGTGTGTGTGTGTGTGTGTGTGTGTGTGTGTGTGTGTGTGTGTGTGTGTGTGTGTGTGTGTGTGTGTGTGTGTGTGTGTGTGTGTGCAAGCACTTACGTTTTAAAAATGGTTTTCTCTGCAACCGCTTACCCGTGTCCGAAGGAAGCGGTTCACTTTGGCATTTTTAATATGACATTGGCAAAGGTTAGAAACAAACGAAACCCTTTTGAATTGCCCTTTAGAATCGCCCTTTAGAATCACCCTTTAGAATTACCCTTTAGAATTACCCTTTAGAATTACCCTTTAGAATTACCCTTTAGAATTACCCTTTAGAATTACCCTTTAGAATTACCCTTTAGAATTACCCTTTAGAATTACCCTTTAGAATTACCCTTTAGAATTACCCTTTAGAATTACCCTTGAGAATTACCCTTGAGAATTACCCTTTAGAATTACCCTTTAGAATTACCCTTTAGAATTACCCTTTAGAATTACCCTTTAGAATTACCCTTTAGAATTACCCTTTAGAATTACCCTTTAGAATTACCCTTTAGAATTACCCTTTAGAATTACCCTTGAGAATTACCCTTGAGAATTACCCTTGAGAATTACCCTTGAGAATTACCCTTGAGAATTACCCTTGAGAATTACCCTTGAGAATTACCCTTGAGAATTACCCTTGAGAATTACCCTTGAGAATTACCCTTTAGAACCTATTAGAAATACCCTCTGGAACCCATTCGAATTACCCTTTAGAATTGCTCTTTCGAAGCCATTAGAAATACCCTTTCGAACACATTTGAATTACCCTTTAGAATTACCCTTTAGAATTACCCTTTAGAATTACCCTTTAGAATTACCCTTTCGAATTACCCTTGAGAATTACCCTTTCGAATTACCCTTGAGAATTACCCTTGAGAATTACCCTTGAGAATTACCCTTGAGAATTACCCTTGAGAATTACCCTTGAGAATTACCCTTGAGAATTACCCTTGAGAATTACCCTTGAGAATTACCCTTGAGAATTACCCTTTCGAATTACCCTTTCGAATTACCCTTTCGAATTACCCTTTCGAATTACCCTTTCGAATTACCCTTGAGAATTACCCTTGAGAATTACCCTTGAGAATTACCCTTGAGAATTACCCTTGAGAATTACCCTTGAGAATTACCCTTTCGAATTACCCTTTCGAATTACCCTTTAGAACCTATTAGAAATACCCTCTGGAACCCATTCGAATTACCCTTTCGAATTGCTCTTTCGAAGCCATTAGAAATACCCTTTCGAACACATTTGAATTACCCTTTAGAATTACCCTTTAGAATTACCCTTTAGAATTACCCTTTAGAATTACCCTTTAGAATTACCCTTTAGAATTACCCTTGAGAATTACCCTTGAGAATTACCCTTGAGAATTACCCTTGAGAATTACCCTTGAGAATTACCCTTGAGAATTACCCTTGAGAATTACCCTTGAGAATTACCCTTGAGAATTACCCTTGAGAATTACCCTTGAGAATTACCCTTGAGAATTACCCTTGAGAATTACCCTTGAGAATTACCCTTGAGAATTACCCTTGAGAATTACCCTTTAGAATTACCCTTTAGAATTACCCTTGAGAATTACCCTTTAGAATTACCCTTTAGAATTACCCTTTAGAATTACCCTTTAGAATCTCCCTTTAGAACCCATTGGAAATATCCTCTGGAACCCATTCGAATTACCCTTTAGAATTGCTCTTTAGAACCCATTTGAATTACCCTTCAGAACCCATTTGAATTACCTTTTAGAACCCATGACAATTACACTTTAGAACCCTTTAGAATTACCCTTTAGAACCCTCTAGATTTACTCATTGGAATCCTTTTGAGTTAAACAGTGGTTTGGAAAGGTACTTCGTCATTTTTTTCGGATGGGAGGAAGGACATAGCCAAATGTTGAAGTGGCTTCACCGCTAAAAAAAAATTGGAGATCTTCTCTGAAACCGCTCAACGAAAAAAAATTAAGACTTGACATATGTCATCAACTCCCCATTCACAGTCTCCATTCCGATGTATTATCCTCCGACTCATTACTTCACAATATGGTGAACTGGTTGAGGACCGACCCTAGGTCATTTTGAAACCCGACGTAATATTTGTATTTCAACCCGTCAATAACTAGAGAATTACCCCGCGCAGTGTGCCGACGAGAGGCAAATTTAATTGGTCGCGATGACGTAAAATGCCGTAATATTTCGGCCAAGTACCGCTAAACGGAAGTGTTTTGAAAGTTACAAAATGGTGATTTGTGTTCTACAGTGTTCAAGTATATAATTCAATTTAAATAAAATAAAGATTTTAAAGGTTGTAGAAAAAAACAATTCAGATGTTTCCTGCCGTTGATGCAGCGCCTTTTATACCGCTTTATTTAACGCGTTGCATTAGTTATTCGTACCTGTTGTTTGTGTCCTTTATAGCGTCCTTAAAAACAGCAAGTTTCCTGTTTGGGATGAATTTTAATTGCCAGACAGAGTAAAAATATTATCCCGCTACTCTGTGCACGTGCGCGATCGGGACGGATTCAGAGCCAACGTCCCGATAAACTACAGGTTTGGTTTCTGATTCATGTTCCGATTCGTGTTCAAATATAACGTTCAATTCCAATTCAGTTGTTCCTCGATCATAAACTGCTGTTTGTAGACAGGACAGACAGAAGTGAGTGAACAAATTGCTTTAACCCTGCTTTTTATTTCGCGTGCTCAGGGTAAAAATGTTTCATAATCCCATAAAAATTGGCACTGGGGGGGGGGGGGGGGGGGGGAAGCGGAGTGTCCATGGCATTGGCCCTTCAAGCTAGAAACCCATTTTAGACACGTGTTTAATTTATTGACGTGTTTCGCATCTCGATCTGAACCGATGACTCTCCGCGTTTTAATTCCAAAAGATTTGTCCATTATCTGCTGATCTTTTAATCCTCGTAAGGTACGCACGTGTCTCTACTTGCAGCCTTTGTCCTGTCCATGATTTATGTACAAGTTCATCAAAGAGCCTAAATAATAAAAGGGTTCATCACACATATATATTTTACGCTGCGACATTTAACTGCATAATGTTAACATGAGAAATGGGGTGAAAATGAAAAATGGGTTTAATTTATTATTATTTCAACCAAGTGCACGGCTTAATGAGCTGCTTCCTGCTGAAGGCCCGAGTTGGGCTTGAATTTAACTTTTTACCCTCGCCAGAGGAGAGGGTATTGCATTTCAGTCCGTTTGTCTGTTTGTCTGTTTGTCTGTTTGTCCGCACAGAATAAATATGATTTTCTCTGCAACGGTTGGTCCGATTGACAGGAAATTTTCACCATTGGTGCAACTCCACTTGTAGAATTTTTTAAATGATCATTATGACGTCAAAGATCATGTGGTTCAGCTGCCATATTGTAAAACCTAAAAACTTTGCACCTCGATATCTCGGAAAGCGCTGAATCGAAAAAATTGAGACATGGCTCATTGGAAAGAACTCTCCATGGGGAATAAAATATGTTAATGATGATGTCGTCATAGGTGCCTCCATTATGACGTCATAATTCGACAAGTACAAGACTTCATCCGATCAAGATGAAATTTCTTGAGCGCCATGTCGGCATAAACTGGTGGAGAAAAAAAATAATGATGACGTCATCGGTCACGTGGTTCGGCCGCCATCTGGTAAAAACCGAAAAACTTTGCACTTCTATATCTCTGAAAGCGTTGAATAGAAAAAATTGAGACATGGCTCATTGTAAATAACTCTCCATGGGAAATAAAATTTGTTAATGATGATGTTATGGGTGCCTCCATTATGACGTCATAATTCGACAAGTACAAAACTTCATCCGATCAAGATGAAATTTTTTGAGCATAATCTAGGAATAAATTAGTTTAGAAAAAAATAATGATGACGTCATCGGTCACGTGGTTCGGCCGCCATATTTGTTTTAACACAAAAGCCTTAAAAACATTGAAAATACATCCTGGTGAGGGTTTGCAATCTCTGATTGCTCTTTCTTGTTGTCATTGTGATGCAAAGCTGCAACAAATGTCTCAGGATCAAATCGCAATGAATAAAACTACGTTTATTTATTTATTTATTTTTACGTCCAATTTGAACCTTTTAGCTCTAAGGTTTGTCTCTACTGTTCTGGATAACCAGATGTACTGAGCAGTTCCATCCATTCAGAACACGAGAGATGCATGTGGGGCCTTTTGTTCGAAGGAATCCTCTTGGTGTGGCCAATCATTCTGTGCAGTTGAAACCTCTCATGAGTTACTGCAGCAAATAATAATAATAATAATAATAATAATCATACAATATATCTGATTTGGGAAGGTCATGTCCTTGGATTCCGCTGATATTTTACATCGTGTGAAGGACCACGTGCTACATTCCAGCCTCTCGGCTTGCATTTCCTCCTCCATCGAGGGGTTGTTCACTTCATTCAATCTCCGAAATTCCAGGAAGTTAGACCTTTGCCTTTTTTCTTTTGTAAAGGCCTCACTGTATGGATCAAGCAGTCAGGCCCTTGTCCTTTGCTCATTATCCCTGGTCTCTGTCCATATCTGTGTGCTGCCTGTGTGCCCCAGAATCACCGTCCTGCTCATATCAGAGAGAGAGAGAGAGAGAGAGAGAGAGAGAGAGAGAGAGAGAGAGAGAGAGAGAGAGAGAGAGAGAGAGAGAGAGAGAGAGAGAGAGAGAGAGAGAGAGAGAGAGAGAGAGAGAGAGAGAGAGAGAGAGAGAGAGAGAGACAGAGACAGACACAGAGACAGACACAGAGACAGACACAGAGAGAGACACAGAGAGAGACACACAGAGAGACACACAGAGAGACACACAGAGAGACACACAGAGAGACACACAGAGAGACACACAGAGAGACACACAGAGAGACACACAGAGAGACACACAGAGAGACAGAGACACACAGAGAGACAGAGACACACGCACACTGAGAGTGTGCAGGCCGTGAATATAAATTGTGTCCCCAACGTTTGTACCAAAGTATCTCATTTAGAATCATTCAGCCATTGCAGAAAATTAATGTTGCGTGTGCGAGGCAACATCTGAAATACGAGATGGAAGTGGCAGTGATTAAAATGTAACCATTACACCAATTACTAATAATTTGTCCGATGCTGTGTTATGGATGAATCAAAGGTATTTTATTGTCGGCCTAATGCAGTAACGCAAGGCACTGATACGCTCGTCGAGCCGCTCCTAGAGGCGGCGTGAGCACCTAGAAACACGTGCCGTCACCTTGCTTGTCATGAAGTCCGCCTGGGTGTGTATGTTGTCGGCAGGATTAAACGGGCTCTGTGTGGCACAGCGTGGCAATAACATCAAATTGATATCATGTTCTCACTGAGTTGGTCGATTTGCTCCCTATACTGTGTGACATAATGCTGCCCCCCTATTGTGTCCTCTTCTTTTTAGGCAATCTCGGTTGCATCGTGTTCCGCACACAAAAAGGGTATTTCATCAGGGATCGGGAAATTGCAGGTAAGGCTGTTGTGCGTTTTATATTGTACGCAACTTTTAAAATTAAATTATTTATGGTTGGTACAAATGGCTGGTGATCTCGTGGGTGGCACATACCTCTGCCCTATGGTTGAAGGCCGTCTGTGGTGGTGGTGTTGTTTTATTTCATTATTTATTTACTCATTATTTCTTTATTACTCAGCGATTATCATTATTTATTATTTTTTTAGCAACAAATATATATTTCCCCAGCATTAAATAATGAAAGCGCTGTGTTCATACCTGTCACCTTCTCCAAAGCACCTTTGTTTGCAATGTTTTCCTTGCAGGGATGACATGTGACTCAGCTGCAGTAACTTTGAAGGTGTATGTTGATATTTTTTGTGATCGGCATGACTGAGAATGTTTGAGAGTAAAAGCCTCACCAACTGTGCTTGTCGCTCAGGGTGAGGCTCAAGTCCGGTGTTTCGACAACCAAGCGTTCTCCTTCTGGGACAAATACAGGAAACATGTGCCAGGCATTAAATAGTCTCGAGAGGGAGGTGCAAGAGAGTGGGGTGTAAGGTCATTGGGCAAAGGAGGGCGTCATCTCTGTTCTTCAAATTAACACCACGAGTGTGCCACCACGATTAACACCCAATCTATTCCAAAACAACCACGAGTGTGCCTCCTTAGCTGGGTTAAATGTTGCAAAGAAGGAAAAGGGGGGAAGTGAGGAAAGGAGGCGAAGAGAAGGAAGAACGAAGAAGAAATGAGGGAAAGAGGTAGAATTGAGGGGAGGAGGAAGAAGTGAAGGTTTGATGATGAAGAGGAGGAGGAAGAAGAAGAAGAGTCCAAACATTTCACTTATCACTCTCTACCATAAAAAAAATAAATCAGAATGCTGTTTTTGGATTCCTCAGGTTGGATGACTGAAATCGGCTGATTGGTCCCAATCAAAGGCATCGTCTCACTGGACGGCTTGGCCTGATGTTTTATCTTTAACTCTCATGTCGAGTGCTACGTTTCATCCAGGAAATGATCTCACGACTCAAACAAGGAAAATACAAACAATAATCACCAAAATTTAATCGATTTGTCCTTGTCGCACACCAAACCTGTCACCACGTTTCAACCAAATCCATCCATAACTTGAGACATCCTGCTCGCAGACAGACAGACAAACAGGGGTGAAAACATAGCCTTCGTGCACCTTCAGTGGTGGAGGTAACTAATTGCTCAATCATCCAAGGAACATCATGTAAGAAGAGAAGAAGTAGAATCACCTTTAGAGGCCATTTTTCCCCACAGAGCAGGGGTTGTCTTTTTTTGGGCACCATGGTCCCCTTTTTGAAGCATTGTTTTATGGCCGGATGCCCTTCCTGCCGCCAACCCTGTTAGTCACCTCTTGCGACACACAGGGAATTACCAGTGAGCTGGTACTCAATTTGCCGACCTCAGAAGGATGGCAGGCTGTGTCAACCCACCTGGTGTTAATTCGGCGATCGACCGGGATTCGAAACCAGGATCCTAGGATCCCAAGCCGGCACCCTAACCGCTAAGCCAACACCATCCCATGTTTTGTTATTCATGTAATTGCTGTGACTATAGATAGCATTGACTACCTTTTATTTTGAACCCAATCCTCCATTGATGGTCAGGTACCCAATCCTCCATTGACGGGCAGGTATCCTGTCTTATTCTGATTAGTGGGAGCCTTCATCAATAATTGGAATAGATTCTATAAATCAATCTGGATTTGATTACTGCGCAGGTCACTAGTTTCAAGTATCAACATGTCTTATTCTTACTGGTGGGTAAGAATAATAAGAATTACTCTCTTACCTTACATTGAGCAACACTTGAGAGGTGAGTCTACAGATTGTGGTTAATACGAATCTCGCACAGGTAAAACAACAACAACAACAACAACAACAACAACAACATGCATTTTAAGGCCATTTTCCCTGCTGGAGTGGGGGTTGGCCTTGCGGTCCCCATGACAATCTTCTCCATTTTGCTCTATTTTCTGCATCTCTCCTCGTTAACCCCCTTGCCCGCATTTCTTCTTCCATCATCTTTAGCCAAGTCTTTCTCGCTCTTCCCCGTCCTCTACTTCCTTCTACATTCCTTTCCATTACTCTTCTCAACCAGTCACTTTCATCCTTCCTCAACACATGACCAAACCATCTCAACCTGTTCCTCTTCACAGCATCAATCACAGGCTCTATTCCCATCATCTTTCGCAATTCATCATTTGTCTTCCTCTCTCTCAACGATACTCCGCACATCCACCGAACCATTCACATTTCCACCCTTTCCAGCCTTCGTTGCTGCTCTACATTCATTACCCATGTCTCGCTCCCATAAATCATAACACTTCTCACACATGCAGCTTACACCTTTCCCTTCAGCTTCAATGACACTCCCCTCCTCATCAGCATGCCACTCAGTTCCCGAAACTTCTTCCATGCACATCTCACTCTAGCAACCGTTGCCGAGTCTGATCCACCTTCTCCATTCAGCATGTCTCGGAGGTAGCAAAATGTTTTCACACCTTCCAGCTTCACGCCGTCTCCAAGATCCAACTCAACATTTTCTCCATCTGCAGCTCCCTCTGTGCACACCTTACATTTGAATGTAGCTGCCACACTGGTTAATGACCCTCTCAGACCACTGCATTTTTGATGAACCCACTCAGCGCACATTGTACATTGAATGGAGTTCACTCCGACACCCTTCCTGCACACAGCACATGGCCACTTCCCAGTTCTTTCCACCTCAAGATTTAAAAAAAAAAAAATGTTGCATGTATAGTCGAGGCTCGTGGAAGAGCTAGTGCACTGAACGGATCAGGACGGAACCAAGATGGACACAGAATGGATTACAAGCTGAACTTGCTTGAGCATTGTGTTTAATCAGCAGCAAAAGTGTTGCAGAAAACAGCATCGACGTTTTGTCCGGATTGTGAAAATGGTGATGAAACAGTTACTAACAACCAGTGTGTAAAGAGTGTCACTTGAAGATTCAAGAAGTGTAAACAATATCTTACCACTGAGAAAATTCCATGGTCGTTGTTGCTTTTCACCGGGAAGGTGGTACGGAAACCGATGGATCCTTGATTCCCAGCTTGATATCAAAGAAACGAGTCGTTGACGTGACGTCGTATTTCTTGATATTGGTCTCTTGGACAGGTAAGCAGTCCTTCACGGTGTAAACAGCAATCCATCTTTCAAGCATGCGTGATGCCTTCCGGTCAGAACACTCATCAGCCGAAAGCTGATCTCCAGTCCCACCAATTATATCGTCATGCTCCAAGGTGGAATTCGGTGGGACGTCAAATGGGTGAAAAAACTCGCTCGGAGGGCTCTTCTTGCAGGCCTTGCTCACCTGTTCAATCTTGGAATGAAAACCATCAAGATACAACTATATGTACTCATAAAATCTCTTGCATGGGATGATGCTCTTCTTCACTTCCAATAAGTGCTCTTCTCTTGACCACATCGTAGGATTCGATGGAGCGCATATTCCAGCCCAACTTCCATTTGAAGCGCACGATCCGGCCATCCCACCTTGTTGGAGCCACGGACGGGACCTTCTTTGGCTTGTTCATCGACACAAAGACAAAGACGTTTCAATACGAAGGGAAAGAATGTGGTGCCGTTGTGGTTTTTCTCTCTCCTTTCTCATTGTCCCTTTGTCTGCTTCGTGGGATGGACATTGACGCTCAGTGTTCATCTCCTCTTCTCGAGATTCTTCGCCATTCAGGATGGTCGGTTGTTCTTCCCAATTTCTCGTGTTTACGTTACACTTCTTCAAGTTCGTTTCGAGGGTGTCCTCATACGTTCTCTCTTTTCTGTGCCCACGAGAACCCATGGAAAGCCAGGAGAATACTGTTACAGACGCGGTGGTGGATGTTAGTTTACCGAGCGGTTTGGTATGACCACGTCTGCACAAGTTACCCGATTATACTCGAACGTTGCCGAGTCGCGCTACGCTAGGTCAATGAAGGAAAAGGATACAACGGCTGGGGTTCAAATGACACGACACCAAGGGTTCAGTTCTCAAGACCTCCGGAGGAGGTTATATTAAGGCGGAAGGTTAGATTACAACTACAAGAGGGACATCATAGAAAGACAGGCACTTAGACACACTTATATTAACCCCAACAGACGACAGATAAACGGGACAAGGCTGACTCACACGGGGA
Organism: Myxine glutinosa; assembly: GCF_964187855.1. NCBI lineage: Eukaryota > Metazoa > Chordata > Myxini > Myxiniformes > Myxinidae > Myxine > Myxine glutinosa. The sequence goes on along the minus strand of NC_136267.1, from coordinate 775,064 downwards.
TTGATGGCAAAGAAAGGCGGGATCGATGGCTCCAGGTGCACCTGGGCTCAGGGCAGAATCGACCCGGTTCGGTCCGGTCCAAAGATGCGGGGAGGTATCGTCGCGCTGGGGGTGGCGGTGGCTTCCTCTGCTCTCTGTAGTTCAGGCGCATCTGACCTCACATCCGGTAAATCGCCGCGTATATCCGGCGGGGAGTGACACGCCCTCGGCTCGTTAGCTCCGCCCCAGATGGAATCGGCACGTCGCTTCTCATTGGGTGCGTGCGGGGGGGTTACCGGCTCCGCCCTTGACGAGGGGCTGACAAGGAGCCCCTTCGTGGTAACCCCGTGGAGCGCATGGTCATGGCGGCTAACCGAGCCGGTGTGAGGACGCACACTCCCCGCATCCCGCGCCGCGCCCCTCTGTTGTTGTAGTTGTTGTTGTTTGGGGAAGAAGATGGGAGGAGGTAAGGGAAGGTCCTAAACTCACTACTGGTGCCATATAATCACATTCTGGTGCAACGAAGAGTCAGAATTAATGGAAACGAGTCCTTAACTGACATAGACTAAGAATAACTAGCAAGATGTCCGAAAGTTGTCTACGTGAGATGCGGTGGACCTGGGCACGACATTTAATGGGGGAAAAAGGGGAAGGTCGGTTCTACAGAGTGTTGTTTACAGACAATGGGACTAGGGAATGGGGGATTGGGGATAGTTGGGGAGTATTGGGGAAATAGGGGAATATTTACAAGCGGATATGGAGGCCAAATTCCATATTCGCAACATTGCACCCTTCTCTACCCTCGGGGCGTCCCGACCCGATAAATTTTTACCTACTTTAGTGTGGCACGCAGATGTAGTTCCCTCTACTATTAACTCTACCCTGAGTGCGACAGTTTTACAGATATTCACAAATGAGTAAATATGTCCCCCTGCGACGTTGCACCCTTCTCCTCACAGAAACACACCCACAGGATAACCGAATCCGGAAAGAATTCGCAAACTAAACATACAGCCGGTAGGGAGCATTATTTACACGACTACGCTGCTATTTACACTACGATCCAGGACCTGTTTCTGGAGGAACACATGCAGATGTTATGCATAGAGAGAGCACGCATGCCAGCATCGATACACCAACCCACGAGTGCTCTGTGACCTACGGCCTTTAATAACGTGCAGAGCACCCTTTCCCAGCACGAAAAGCACCACCCCATAACACAGTCAGCACCATCCGGTGCAGTCACCATTGTTCATTAAAATAAAAACAACAACCCCTAACCCTGCAGGTGTCTCTTGCTCTTCGTGTGGTGCACGTGGCCTTCTGGCTTCTTTCAAAAAATAAAGAAAGGCGCCAACCGCGTCCGTTTCCTTATTGTGGCCGTCAGGGTGCCAACTATAAGTGGTTCACCTGTTTGGCATAGGTGCCACGTTGACCCATAGGTCCTTCCACGGGTGGTGCTTGGCCGCAAAAGAACTGCGGTCCATTGTGGGTGGCCACAAACATTGCGGTCCATATGGTGTATCGATCCAGGCAGCAAGCAGCGAAAGTGCAGGCCCACAACTGCGTAGCCAGCACCTCTCTCTCCTCTCTCTCTACCCCAAAGCCAGATCCTCGGAGGTGGGAGACAAAAGAAAAAGACAAGTGAGTAAGGTGGTAAGGGCGCAAAAGTGCACGCAATGTAAGGTGATGCACACTGGGGGCACATGGGAACCAGGTGAGACAGGTACGTTCCTACCGTACACCCCCCCCCACCAGGTAACCTACATGGCCCCTCCCTTACCCCTTACTGTATCCACAAAACACAACACTACCCATAAACATCTATTTTACAAATCAACAAACATCCCTACTGTCTTCCCCGTTCCTCCCATATACCAAATTCGTCTTCTCTCCCTCCTAACCAATCAAATTTGCCATTTTCAACTCTCATCAAAATTTGCCATCTCCAACTGAACATCAAAATTTGCCATTACCAATTCATCATCAGTCCCTCCTAGGGAGGGAGAGATGGAATCACCCCAATGTCTCATCCACGTCGTGATGCGTCTCACAAATCCACAGCAATCTCATTTCCTGCAACAAAACAAAGAAAACACAGGTGTGGAGTCATCATCATCACCACAGGTAAGTGGCTGCGTATGGTGCGACAGGTTCATCAATCCTAACTATTTCCCTAAATGACTTTAACAACTTTACACTACCCGGGGTCTTTCTCCGGCCAAACCATTGGCCCTCTTACACTATGGGTTCTAAAAACCAATTCCCATTGGCCAAACTGTGGTGCTTTTCAATTTGGGGTCTCACTCCCCCGATTCATCTCCCGGTGCCCTCGCACAATTTCTGGGCTGTGGCGTGTACCTCTCCCAGCGGGTCTACCCACCTGCACACCCCCACCACTGCAGTTGCCTCCGAGCTTACCTGCTCCTTACCCTAACCTAACTACCTGGGGAAGGCCTCTCTGGCGCTCTCCCCACTCGGTGCCCTCTCTGGCACTGGGCTGCCCGATCCACACCCGGGATCCTCAGGCACCCACTCACAACTACCGGCTCCCAGAGCCCACCTGCGGCCTCACCTGGCCGACATCCTCACAGTGGTGGAGTGCCCAACCAACTACACACACTAACAGGCTACACGCCCAGCCATTTCCACAACACTAATGCACCCATTCACAACACCATTCTGCAACCGCACCACAAATGCCAATTTCCAACCACAATTTACCTATACCCTCTACCTAACACTTACACTACCCGCCCCGGGTATTCGTGAAAGGGGTCCACTCTTCCCCCATCCACACCTTCGCACCATGCACACCACTCCGTACCACTTACTCCAACTCTCTCCACACACCTGTACCTGCACACCTGTGCTCTCACACCTGGTGCCACCTGCACCCTTCTCTCCCCAAGCGCATTCGCGCTGATCCACAACACTCACTACTCATACACTGTTCCACACACCTGTCCAGTTGCACACCTGTGCAATCACACCTGTTCAATTCTCACACACACGGCATCATCTCAGCTAACTACTCCCTTCTGAAACTTGCGCTTCCCAGTCGTCCCTTTAAACTATTGCGCTCCCTCGTCATTATCATCCACACTAAACTACCTGCGTCCCCACTACAGGTATCAGTCACTAACTAAACTTAACGTTACCTAATGTCATCTTCTAGGGCCCTATCAATATAACCTAACCCACCCGGGCTAGTTTTCACTGCCATACACCCCATAATCTATAGCTCCTTTGCCCCCACATGGGAAGGGTGGCAGGGATGCCAGCCTTACCCACCGGGCCCATCGCTCACTACCAATTTTGCACATCAAATTTCAACAAATTAAAAATTTGCCAATCACTGCCCATCATCTGCCAATCACTACTGCCAATCCCTTGCCAATCATCAAATTTTGTTTTTCTCTAATTTTGGGTCCAAAACACTAACCTCATCACCCAGTCTACTCACTAATGCCTCTCGGTGCGCCAATTCCTGTCCAAAGCCCGGCTTCGTAAAGCCAAGCCATGAATGCGGGTTGTTCTGTACCAGCGGCTGGACGCGTCCGGCACTCGGTGCAGGGACGGGGGCTTACCCGGGCCGAGATCCCACGCACCATCTCGGCACGGAGCCATCCAATGTCCCGATCTCGACCTGCCGGACTGCCTCAACAAAAAGTGGTCGCCATGACGACCCTTTCTATCGGGCCGCCCGCTCCGCCTAGTGGAGCACGGACGCGGCCGTTCAAAGCGAGGCCCAGCACGCACCGAGGGCCCGCTTCGGCTAAAAGTCGCTCTAACCTCTAACCCGTTAAACGTCGATGCTTCACCTGCATGCTTACACCCCGCAGCCCGTTCCTTGCTCACACATCCAGCCGTGCCCATGCTCCTCGTACCTTTCCTTACACACCCAGGTACCCTCATTCCACTCACAGCCTTGGTCACACACCTGACCACCGAACACTTTGGCACACATTCGTTGGTCGCACACCTCACCAACACACCTCTTCGCGCCCCCTCCTCGGTCACCTCCTCTGTGACAATCACAGGTGTGCTCTCATTCGCACACCCAACCACGTGCCTCACCACCAATTCCAGCGTGCATTCCCACTCACGCTCTACCATTCCAGGTGTGCATCCTTCCATCCCAGGTGTACATCCTCGCTCACCTGTCACAACCAACTCACTCTCCTTGTCACTCTCACTACTCTCACCTCCATTCTTGACAGCGCACTCACCCTTACTCGTGACAGCGCACTCTTTCCTCATGCACCCGTCCGTTACACACCTTTCTCGCGCACAGTCTCCCGTTACACCCTCTGTAACACTCACCACACCGCGCTTCCATGTGCCCCCTCGCACACGCGCTACGACCGACTCACTCTCGCCAGCACCCTCACTCCTTGGCACGCACTTTTTCCTCACACACCCCAGAGTCGGACTTTCTTGCACACCTCCTTTTTTGCACACCAGACCTGTCGCACACTTCACCAACGGCCTCTCACGAACACCCGGGTCCATCTCGACCCCCAAGCTTCTTAAATCCCCTGGCGCATCATACGCACGACCATATTGGTCACCACTTACACCGGGTCCTCTTCCTCTTCGCTTCTCCTCCATCACCTGCGAATCCCTCATCCGGTTAATGAGCACATCATCACGATCCAAACACAGACTTTGGACCAATTCTTTTATCTCCTCTTTTATCTCTTTCTTATCCCCTCTCCGTCGCTTCTTAATTTCGCTCACCCCTTCTTCCACTTCTTCTAATTTCTGCTTCACCTCCTTTATTCCCCGGTACGTCTCCTCAAGCTCGTCCTCCAAGGCTACCTTGACCGTTTCCATGTGCGTCCTCACCTGCCGGTCCTTCGTCTCCATTACCTCTACCACCTCGTCCAACCTCGCTGTCAGTCCCTCACGTACCATCTGACATTCCCTCTTCGTCGCTACCAAGTCATTTTTTAGGTCATTTTGTGTCGCTTTTAACCCTCCTATTACCGCTGTGTTCTTCTTTACCTGGTCCGTTAGTTCTTTTTGTCCCTCTGTTAGCTGCTCCACCTCCTGCGTCAGGTCCTCTATGCCCCCTTGTAACTTTACAGTCCCCTTTCTCACCTCCTTCTCCATGTGCTCCTTACAGTGCCTCACCTCCTCACGCACTCCTCCGACCTCCTCACTCACTCCTCCTCTGATCTCCTCTCCCATCACTTGCATCTCCTGCCCAGATGCCACCCTCATCTGCTCCATTTCCTCCCTGTGAGCATCCAGTTTGGTTTCTACCCCCATTCTGACCCCCTCTATCTGCTGCTCCATTTGTTTAACTTCCCTTTCCGCTTGGTCCCTCATGTCCCTCAATTTGCCTTCCATACTGTTTTCTAACCCCTCTAACCCATTTTTCACTCCCTCTATCTGATTCTCCTGGGCAGCCATTCTATTTTCTACCCCCTCTAACCCCTTTTGCATCCCTACCATTTGATTCTCTTGAGCGGCCATTCTGTTTTCTACCCCCATTAACCCATTTCTCACCTCTTTTATCCCGTTGTCTAACCCCTCAAAATTATTGTCTAACTTCCCAAATTTCTTGTCTAACTCCTCAAAATTATTGTCTAACTTCCCAAATTTCTTGTCTAACTCCTTAAAATTATTGTCTAACCCCTCACTGGTACCCCTCGCTTCGTCCCTCATTACCCCCATTTGGTTTCCCATTACCCCCAATTGGCCCTCCAATCGCTCACTATCAGCCCTCATTCCCACCATTTGTTCCATAAGGGCCCTCATTTGCAGGAGGAAAAGGTTCGAATCCACCAGGGGCGCTGCCACGGTCACGGGCGCGGTGACCAGCGAGGCGCCATTTTGTGCGTCTGCTACCCTCGCTGCTTCGCTCTCCTCACGTCCCTCAATTTGGTCCTGGACCGACCCTGCCTCACTCTCCACTACCGGACCCCAGCCGACTTGATCCGCCATAGCGCGACTTTCAAAATTCGGGTTTTTATTTCCGTATAACAAAATCAAATTTCGCCGTTATAATTTCGTCGAGCGCAGTAAACGCGCTCCGGATCGATTCTACCTCCCAAAGTTTGGGCCTAACAAATTTAGTCCCGGGTCCGAATTCCACTCCTCGACACCAATTGTTACAGACGCGGTGGTGGATGTTAGTTTACCGAGCGGTTTGGTATGACCACGTTTGCACAAGTTACCCGATTATACTCGAACGTTGCCGAGTCGCGCTACGCTAGGTCAATGAAGGAAAAGGATACAACGGCTGGGGTTCAAATGACACGACACCAAGGGTTCAGTTCTCAAGACCTCCGGAGGAGGTTATATTAAGGCGGAAGGTTAGATTACAACTACAAGAGGGACATCATAGAAAGACAGGCACTTAGACACACTTATATTAACCCCAACAGACGACAGATAAACGGGACAAGGCTGACTCACACGGGGATTGATGGCAAAGAAAGGCGGGATCGATGGCTCCAGGTGCACCTGGGCTCAGGGCAGAATCGACCCGGTTCGGTCCGGTCCAAAGATGCGGGGAGGTATCGTCGCGCTGGGGGTGGCGGTGGCTTCCTCTGCTCTCCGTAGTTCAGGCGCATCTGACCTCACATCCGGTAAATCGCCGCGTATATCCGGCGGGGAGTGACACGCCCTCGGCTCATTAGCTCCGCCCCAGATGGAATCGGCACGTCGCTTCTCATTGGGTGCGTGCGGGGGGGTTACCGGCTCCGCCCTTGACGAGGGGCTGACAAGGAGCCCCTTCGTGGTAACCCCGTGGAGCGCATGGTCATGGCGGCTAACCGAGCCGGTGTGAGGACGCACACTCCCCGCATCCCGCGCCGCGCCCCTCTGTTGTTGTAGTTGTTGTTGTTTGGGGAAGAAGATGGGAGGAGGTAAGGGAAGGTCCTAAACTCACTACTGGTGCCATATAATCACATTCTGGTGCAACGAAGAGTCAGAATTAATGGAAACGAGTCCTTAACTGACATAGACTAAGAATAACTAGCAAGATGTCCGAAAGTTGTCTACGTGAGATGCGGTGGACCTGGGCACGACATTTAATGGGGGAAAAAGGGGAAGGTCGGTTCTACAGAGTGTTGTTTACAGACAATGGGACTAGGGAATGGGGGATTGGGGATAGTTGGGGAGTATTGGGGAAATAGGGGAATATTTACAAGCGGATATGGAGGCCAAATTCCATATTCGCAACAATACGTTTTGTTTTGAGAGATGATTTCCTGGCGTGTGGGTACTATGAACAACCCGCCTGAGTTAATGGCGAATTGTCATTGATTCAATTCCAGTGGAGTTGGCTACAGGCAATTAACTGCATGAGCTTTAATTGGGCTCCGTCAAGTACCTAAAGTCCAATGATGGTTCGTAGTGTACTGTGTTGTACTTTAGAATGTGCTCATATAGAGACTCTTTTATAATACTCGTGGTGCTCTACACACTGTGGTCAAATATTAATTTTATTCTAAACAAGAAAAAGTACCTGGTGATGGGAAAAGTTCACGTTGATCTATAATTTTATATTATTTCATGGACTTTCAAAAGATCAATTGTGTTGCACTCAGAAAGTCCGGTCTTTTTCACTTTTTGACCAATTGTGTGTTCTTTTTCCCAAAAATGGCTATATTGGTCACTTTGGCCTCAATTTGCGGCCTCAAAATGCCCTCTGAGGCAGCCGCCACATAGCCCATGTTAATTCCTGCATGAAGGTGTATCTGTACCCCGAGTATGGAGTTTCTGGCTTTAAAAATGTGGCAGTGCTTGAGAGGGATAGAGGGAGACAGAAATTCAAAAGTTTGATGAAGATCCGTTCAGCCATCTCTATGCAAAATGGCGACACACACAGACAGACAGACAGACAGAGACAAACAGCTCTTATAGTATAGATAATGCAGCAAACGTATATGGTTAGGTATGTAGATATATTTGTGACCAAAATGTCTTCTTCTTTACAGTCATGTGAAAAAGTAAGTACACCCCATGTAAAGTCTTGACTTTTTCAACATATTTCAACATACAGCTATTTGATCTTCATTTCAACAATATTGATGGATAAAGGTGATATAATATCACAAATATCATGAAACATTTACATTTTGTAGTCCATTGTATAATTTAAATAAACATAAATGCAAATTTCGCATGTGGAAAAAGTAAGTACACCCATGGCTCTAATAGGTGGTATTGCCCCCTTTGGCAGAAACAACCTCAAGTAGGCGTTTCTTATAACTGTACCAGTCTCTGACATCGACTGGGAGAAATTTTTGCCCACTCCTCCATGCAGAATTCTTTCAGCTGTGCGATGTTTGAGGGGTTTCTTGCATGCACAGCTCGTTTCAAATCGCCCCACAACATCTCGATGGGATTTAGATCCGAGCTTTGACTTGGCCATTCCAGAACCCTCCATTTCTTTCTTTTCAGCCATTCCTTGGTGGATTTACTGGCATGTTTAGGGTCTTTGTCATGTTGCAAGGTCAACCTTTGGTTGAGCTTCAACTTTCCGACAGATGGCATCACATTATCTTCAAGCACCCTCTGGTACAATGAAGAATTCATAGTGGCTTCTATGATGGTGAGCTGCCCAGGCCCTGATGCAGCAAAGCTGCCCCAAACCATAATATTTCCACCACCATGGTTTACAGTTGGTATCAGGTTCGTGTGGTCAAATGCCGTCTTTGGCTTTCGCCAAACATGTCTTCTGGTACTGTGGCCAAATAGCTCTACCTTTGACTCATCTGTCCAGAGCACATTGTTCCAGAAGTACTGGTCTTTGCCTAGGTGCTCATTGGCAAACATTAGTCTTGCCCTGATGTTCTTTCTGGACAGCAACGGTTTCCTCCTGGCACACCTCCCATGTAGATGAAATTTGTGCAGCCTCTTTCTTATGGTAGACTCGTGCACTTTGACATCAACAGTGGCAAGAGTTACCTGTAGGTCCCGTGATGACATTCTGGGGTTCTTAGAGACTTCTTTCAGCATCTTGCGGTCTGCTCTCGGGCTGAACTTGCTGGGGCGGCCTGGCCTGAACAAGTTGGCAGTTGTTTGGAATCTTCTCCACATGTAGGTGATCTTCCGGACAGTCGAATGATTGATTTCAAATTGTTTGGAGATTTTTTAAAATCCCTTCCCAGACTCGTAGGCATCTATAACGTTCCTTCTGAAGGCCTCAGAGAGCTCTTTTGATCTAGGCATGGTGACACCGCACACTTCAACAACAAAGAGCAAACCAAACTAAATGTCTGAGGTTTAAATAAGTCAGGTTCCTCCAAGATCCTCTCTCATGATGTTCTAATCATTTGCACCAGAGCTGGTGCACCTGATTCTAATTTTAGGTGTTTGAAGTAGTGATAAATGTAAGGGTGTACTTACTTTTTCCACATGCGAAATTTTCATTTATGTTTATTTAAATTATACAATGGACTACAAAATGTAAATGTTTCATGGTATTTGTTATATTATATCACCTTTATCTGTCAACATTGTTGAAACTAGGGCATTGCCCGTACTATATCTATATCTAAAATTATATCCCCCCCCTCTATTTACATGCAATGGTTTGGTCCAAAGCGAACGGCTTCCGGAGTTTGGTAAAGAAATCGCCATCGCGTGCACAAACGCGCAGGAAAGCGAATGAATCGCAAATTCGGTTTTATTAGTTTTAAAACATAGTTTAACGCCAACATAGTTTGCAAACGTGAAATAAATGAATACGCTCTCAAATGTGCCATCCGAGGCAGAGTGTGTCCTCCACGTTCGGCACACGCGATCGTTCGCTGCTCTCTGATTGGTTGAATCGTTTTTTGGACATAGCTCGGTAAGTAATTGTCCGATTAATATGAAACCTTGAAAAGGCACATCCTCGGGTCCCCAGCAATATACCTGGCAAGTTAAAAGTATATCGGACCCGTGGTTGTCGAGAAACAGCGGTCACAGACAAACAGACGTACAAACGTACAGACGTACAGAGATTACTGGAATTATAGATAGACTAGCGGGGTCACCCGTGGGAATCCCACGGGCATGGATGTGTGTGACATTTCGACATATTGAGTTATATGCTGCACATTCATTTTTACAAAATGGTTACTGGCAAGTCATCAGATCCAGAAATGGTGTGAATTTAGTTATTTCACATAATATGTGACCCCTCACTCCTCTCCACCTGACACTCTCCTGTCTCCACCTGACACTCTCCTGTCTCCACCTGACACTCTCCTCTCTCCACCTAGCACTCCTCTCCTCTCCAAACCCTCACATCCCTCTCCTTTCCAATCCCTCACCTCTCCAATCCCTCACACTCCTCTCCTCTCCAATCCTTCACACGCCTCTCCAATCGCGCCTCACACTCCTCTCCAATCGCGCCTCACACTCCTCTCCAATCGCGCCTCACACTCCTCTCCAATCGTGCCTCACACTCCTCTCCAATCGTGCCTCACACTCCCCTCCAATCACTCCTCTCCAATCGTGCCTCACACTCCTCTCCAATCACGCCTCACACTCCTCTCCAATCGTGCCTTACACTCCTCTCCAATCGCGCCTCACACTCCTCTCCAATCGCGCCTCACTCGCCTCTCCAATCGGCTTTCCCCGTCTCGTTTCTCTCCTTTTTCTCCCGTCTCGTTCTTTTTCTTGCTCCAAATCGGCCCGTCGGAATCGGAAATCGGCCCGTCTCGCCCGTCGGCCCGTCGGAATCGGAAATCGGCCCGTCTTGCTTTTGTGCTTGTGCGTAAATAAATTGTGTTCATGACACCATTTCTGGTGTTGGGCTAGCGGCTAGGGTGCCGGCTTAGGATCCTGGGTTCGAATCTCGGTCGATCGCCGAATTAATGCCAGGGGGGTTGACTCAGCCTGTCATCCTTCCGAGGTCGGCTAATTGAGTACCAGTTCACTGGTAATTCCCTGTTTGTCGTTGAAGGCGGCAAAAAGGGTTGGCGTCAGGAAGGGCATCCGGCCGTAAAACATTGCTTCAAAAAGGGGACAAAAAAAAAACAACTACCACGGTCCCCGAAAAGGCCAACCCCCGCTTTGCGGGGAAAAATGGCCTCTAAACGGTGGTTTTTACACCATTTCTGGATCTGATGACTTGCCAGTAACCATTTTGTAAAAATGAATGTGCAGCATATAACTCAATATGTCGAAATGTCACACACATCCATGCCCGTGGGATTCCCACGGGTGACCCCGCAAGTTTGCATTGACGTTCGTCGATGGACTCGTTCGCCCGTCTCATTCGTTTTCTTGCTGCATCCTGTTCAAGTCTGCGTTCTTCATCGATCGTCTCATTCATTTTGGAAATAGAAGTTTCCACGCAGCGCATGAATTGTCACGATCCTCAAGAGGAATTTGTCTCGTAATCATCAAATGATAAATGGCAAGTAAATTATATTGTGGAAAATTAAAGATTTCAAATAAACCTATTTAAAGTGTATTCGCACATAACTAATTTTAAAAAACGAAGAAATATCTCTCGGTAATTTCCTGAAACATATTTTACTTCCGGCTAATAATGTTGAATTAAATAAAAACGAAGAAATATATGTCGGCATCATTGTTGACGTTTTTGTGACGACTGTCATCAAACGAAAAAGTAATATATCTTAACGGAAAAGCAAAAGCGAATTTTTAATATATATCGACACGTTGCCGTCGGTGTCATGTTGGGCGGTGTATGATACACCATGACGCGATTTTTAAAAATATATCTCTGCATTTTCCCGCGTGTGTGGAATGTTCTCAATTATTGCTGACACCGAGTCCAAAACCATCGATAAAAATGAAATCATATGGTGAGTTAGATTGGAGATAAAGGCGTGAGAGAGACTCAATGGCCTTGAAGTTGAAGTTACAGGCGTTTGAGAATTCATTTCGTTCTATAAACGGCAACTTTCATTGGATTTCCTTCCCGTTTTTTTTCAACCGAGTCGAAAACTATGTTAGCGACTGTGAAAAATGAAATGATATATCGAATTTTTAATATGTATCGACACTTGCCGTCGGTGTCATGTTAGGCGGTGTATGATACACCATGACGCGATTTAAAAAAATATATCTGCATTTTCCCGCGTGTGTGGAATGTTCTCAATTATTGCTGACACCGACTCTAAAACCATCGATAAAAATGAAATCATATGGTGAGTTAGATTGGAGATAAAGGCGTGAGAGAGACTCAATGGCCTTGAAGTTACAGGCATTTGAGAATTCATTTCGTTCTATAAACGGCAACTTTCATCGGATTTTCTTCTCGTTTTTTTTCAACCGAGTCTAAAACTATGTTAGCGACTGTGAAAAATGAAATGATATATCGAATTTAAAATAGATATCGACACATTGCCGTCGGTGTCATGTTGGGCGGTGTATGATACACCATGACGCGATTTTAAAAAATATATCTCTGCATTTTCCCGCGTGTGTGGAATGTTTGTGGAAAATTAAAGATTTCAAATAAACCTATTTAAAGTGTATGCGCACATAACTAATAAAAAAAACGAAGAAATATCTCTCGGTAATTTCCTGAAACATATTTTACTTCCGGCTAATATGTTGAATGAAATAAAAACGAAGAAATATATGTCGGCATCATTGTTGACGTTTTTGTGACGACTATCATCAAACGAAATAGTAATATATCATAACGGAAAAGCAAAAGCGAATTTTTAATATATATCGACACATTGCCGGCGGTGTCATGTTGGGCGGTGTATGATACACCATGACGCGATTTAAAAAAATATATCTCTGCATTTTCCCGCGTGTGTGGATTGTTCTCAATTATTGCTGACACCGAGTCTAAAAGTAAAACCATCGATAAAAATGAAATCATATGGTGAGTTAGATTGGAGATAAAGGCGTGAGAGAGACTCAATGGCCTTGAAGTTACAGGCCTTTGAGAATTCATTTCGTTCTATAAACGGCAACTTTCATCGGATTTTCTTCCCGTTTTTTTTCAACCGAGTCTAAAACTATGTTAGCGACTGTGAAAAATGAAATGATTTATCGAATTTGATTTGAAATAAAACTGGGGGAGAGCAAGACACCACGGGCCTACAAAACAGGACTCAAAGCTATGCGAGTTAATAAAATGGTGGATATTTGTTTATAGCCACTCCCAGAATGGGTGGAGCTATGGGTGGAGCTACTCTGCAAACCGAGTAAGCCACACCCCGGACAGACACCCAACAGATAGACAGACAGACAGACAGAATCATCTACGGCTATTATAATATTGATGAAGATCAAATAGCTGTGAGTTGAAATATGTTGAAAAAGTCAAAACTTTACATGGAGTGTACTTACTTTTTCACGTGACTGTATATATATATATAAAACCGAAAAACACGGTCCGTGAAGTCGTGAGGCAGTGAAGCCATGTGACTATATATCTATTAATTACGCACTGTTTGAACTTCGGTTGCATCCTGTCTATTAATTACGTACGTCTATTAATTATGTACTGTTGGAATATACCTTTCGACCCTTTAGACTGCTGAGACTCCTAAGACCTTTCAAGTCCCCCAAGAGCCATAAGACCACCAATACCCCTGAAGACCCAAAATACCCCAAAGACCCAAAACAGCCCGACGACCCAAAATATCCAGAGGACCTCGAGGACCCAAAAGACCCCAAAGACCCTTGAAGACCCTGAAGAACCACAAGGCCCATAAGATTCTTTTGACCAATTAGACCAGCTTGGACCCTTGACCATTTAAAGCTTTTGACCACTTCGACCTTTTTTGATTACAAATAAATAATATCAGCAATATTACAAATAGATTTATGCAAAATAAATGTTTGTATTAAGATTGGTGTAAATCGTGACAACACAGCTCCGGTCAGGTCATTATCCTCAGTTTAAACAAGCCCGTGCCTCTGTAGCGACGTGTGGTTAGGGGAGTGTAGTGAGCCGATCCACGCTAGTGTGTATAATGTTGGTTGACTGACAGGTATGAACTACTCTCCATCTGCTGAGCCAAGGAAAAGCAAACAAACATTTTTTTCCTCGTTAATTATAATTTTGACCAATTAATGTGATTTCTGCAACGTATCTTCAAATTTCTGAGATTTGACTTTGCATATGAGTATTTTGAGCAGAGTTTTTCTTTTTTCTTTTCAAGGCAACACTTGCTCTTGATCCAACAAAACTACAGCCCGGTGTGCCGATTCCTCAGAGATCTGCTGCAACTCCTGATCTGACAGGAAAGGAGGATTTGGAAAATGAGCAACCGACCGAACTTCTCCACAACTTGAATGAGGTGATTCTGGCAGATGGATGAGATAATATAGTGGTGGCGGGGCGAGGCAAAGCCTTAATTGCCATGAAACACGATGGCAGCTTAACTGTACTCATGGTACTCTCATCCGTTAATGTTCGTCTTTGTCGTCGTGCTTTTTAACAGTGCGGATATCTGGCTTCTCCACATCTGGGTTGAACAAATTGTTCACTCTGCAGACAGTCATTAAAGTAAAAGCATCCACGACTCGTAACTATGCCACCGCCTTCCCGCTCGGCATGTCGTACAATTTAAGGAAGGTTGTGTTGAGGAATATTCATTTTCAATAAAGATAAAACTGCAACTTTCCATGGTGAAGCAAATTGTTAGCATTAAATTGTTGATTTGCATTTTCCCAGGTTAACTCTTTCCTTAGTCGGGAAGAGGTTGTTTTCCAAACCATATGAGATGGACATTAAGAGACATTCGAAAATCAGTTTTTTTTTTGTGTACAAGATCGAAAATCAGTTTGTTTTTTTGTGTACAAGATCGAAAATCAGTTGTTTTTTTTGTGTACAAGATCGAAAATCAGTTGTTTTTTTGTGTACAAGATCGAAAATCAGTTGTTTTTTTTGTGTACAAGATCGAAAATCAGTTGTTTTTTTTGTGTACAAGATCGAAAATCAGTTGTTTTTTTGTGTACAAGATCGAAAATCAGTTGTTTTTTTTGTGTACAAGATCGAAAAATCAGTTTTTTGTTGTCTACAAGATCGAAAATCGGTTTTGTTTTTTGTGTGCAAGATCGAAAATCAGTTTGTTTTTTTGTGTACAAGATCGAAAATCGGTTTTTTGTTGTCTACAAGATCGAAAATCGGTTTTGTTTTTTTGTGTGCAAGATCGAAAATCAGTTTTTTGTTGTCTACAAGATCGAAAATCGGTTTTGTTTT